>NW_027052905.1:0-102816 GCF_011386835.1 Chrysemys picta bellii
ATCGTTGCTCTGTATCAGCTCTTATCCATTGTTGGGTGTTGGTGTCATTTTTGAAGCTTGCTGGGATTAGAACCGGTTTTAGCCATTTTTTTGGCTGGACTCTAATATGACAATGAGCGTGCGTGCAGGTCTGGAGGGAGGGAGGTGGAACAACTGGGCTCCTGTGAGCTTCAAAGTGCTGATTCAGGAGACCACAAGCTTAACAAAAGGGAAGAAAAAAAGTTAGTGTTATCAAAGGCTGGCTGGCTTGCAGCAGAAACGAATCCAGGGGAGGATGAGCTGTCTGAGTGTTGACTTTATAAGGAGATGTCGGAAGGGTTCAGTCTGGAATGCTGTGCTGCTTTTCAGTACTGCTAGGATATAATTATTACCAGATTTGTTTTTGCGGGATTCACATTCCTAACTCTTTCCCCCGCCCCATCCCCCACTAAGGAAGCTGCCCCTCGACTCCTGCCATGTGCTGCAAACCCCGCTGGGGAATGCACATTTCCATGGGTAATAGTGTGGGAGAAATAATGTAACCAGCCTAGTGAGATCACCGTCATCTTCCGGAAACCAACCCCCTGCAGAACTGTGTTTCCATTACTGTATGCCAGGGGCTTTCACACTGGAGGAGCTTCCTTCCTTGGACACTGTGCCAAAGTCGTGTGCATACTGCATTCCAGACAGGGGCCATGGTGCAAATAACTACCCACCCACGGGGGGCAATAAACCTCTCTCCCTGGACTGTTTTAGACACACATAGAACAGGAGGGAATCTTGCTTCAGTTCTGACGTTTGAGCTGATGGGCAAACAGACAGACTGCTTACATGAGTTGGCACAAATGCAGATAGTATAAATACTGGAGTCCTGCCCTCAAGTGTGAATGAGCTGAGCTGAGCGTGTGATCTGAAGGGGAACAGAAGTTTGGCCCTAACTTGTACTGGCAATAACTGCTCCCCACAGGGCTGCTGTCTGGCCAGGGAATGCTCCCCTCCCACTCCTGATGTGTCCCCGATATACCCTCTTGCCAAGGGGCAGCATAATGGCTATGCTGTTTGCCATCCAGGGACCCTACATGTACATGCGGGAAACCCCCAGCTATGGCAGCTTTCCAGGAGTGGCACAAATGACTGGGGCTGAGGATCTGGCTTGTAACCCCATTGGTCTCCTCCAGATAAAGCCTGTGATGTTTCCAGGTCATTTCCATCCTTCGTAATTAAAACGTTGAACTCTGCGGATGTTGTTTCCAAGAAGTGCCTTTGGTCTGAATCCTAGAACGACTATCTCCTGCTTCCCCGCCCCACCCCCCAGCTTTTCCAACATGTTTACCGTGTGAAAAAAATGAAGGGGTAGGGATGGGGGCGTAGGATTGTCTGTGGTAGCTGCATTGGGCAATACGGAAGAGGGTCCCGGCTCTATGCCAAGTCAGGTTATGTAACTGTCTCTAAAGCAGGGCTCAAGATATTGCTTGAAAAGAACTGGATAGGATTTCACACAATATGAAGCACATGTACAGCAAATAAAGCTGCTTATGCCATTTTTTTTCCCTATGGGAACTCTCCAAGTGTTCCAAAAGAATGAAAAAGTTTCTTCCACATCCTCCCCCCCACTTCATATGACTCCAGTTTGAAGTGGATCATCCCTCTGCCTCTGATTTGTAAGAGGCACAGAGGGCTCAGGATAGAGGAACAATTACAACCCGGGAACCTCTACCTGCTCTGCAAGTCCCCACAGAGAGGGCTACCAGTCAGGCCTGCTCTAAGGGGAACGTTCCTAGGGATAAGAGGGCTGTTCAGTCTCCAGGGCCAGTCATGCTCTCTGTTAAGCCCGCCAAAAACAGGCTGGTTTCATGAGAGCTATTAGTTGTGTTGTGGTAGCATGCAGAGGTTAAACTTTCAGGCCAAGATCAGCGCTATTGTGCAAGTCACTGGGCATACTAGAGCTGGTTGGAAAAGCTTTATTGTCTGTGAGAAATTTAAAAATCCTCAAAATTTCATTTTTATAGGAAATGGCCAAGTTTGAGAACCATTTTTTTTTCAGTGTTTGAGAAGCCCAAAAAAGCTAGGTTTGGGTTTTCCAAAAACATTTTTGCTTCTTTGCTACAACCTCCCCTCCCCCAATGTACATTCATGAGGAAATTCCAATTTGTAAGCTTCCATTTTGCTAAAAAGCCATTTTTTAGCAAAAAGGGTTTTGCTTAAACATTTTTGGCCTGCTCTACTGGGTGCACATATAACAAAGAGCATCTCCATTCCACAGAGCACCAGAGACAATGGGTGGATACAACTTGCAAACGGGGGAAGGCAAAGGGAACCACCAGGTAACAGTGAGACTACTTAGATTAGTGTAACAAACTGAGGTCATCCATCCAGTAGAAGCTGATCTATGACCAAGAACTCATTTCATATAAGCCACTGAACAGCTATTCAGTGGTAATGACCTACCTGAGCATGGGGTGAAAGGGTCACTCTCTCAACCCCACTTCCATGTGCGCCAACAAAGGTACAAATGACTTTTATGGCCACCTATTTCCTCCCACCCCCCTCAGCTGAAGGTGGGAAGGGCCCTCTTGTTGTACAAAGGGTGGGTGAGGGAGATATATGGATCCTACAGAGCATGCATCCCCATATCCGTGCCTGAAGAACATGATCATATCCCTTCCACTGCATAGTTCCCTAGCACAAAGCCAAATCATGGGGCTGGGCTCAAAATAGACCATTTCCCCTTTAGTACAAGAACCAATTGCCAGATATATTTTTTCTTTTTTAAAAGTAAAGACCAAGCTCCATCCACATGGCTCATGGAGAAGAAATTTTAATTTAAGAAATGCATCTGTACTTTGAGTGTAACTGGCGGTCATTACATTTTTTGGTAGAACCTCATGCTGTTATTGCAAGCCATCACAGTAGTGTCATACGAAGTACATGTACATTTCATTTACTTGGTGGTGTTTTTAGAATCCAAGTATAACCCACTAGGTTAATTTGAACTGTCAGGCGGGGGCTAGAGTTTAAGAAGATCCTTATATGTCTCAGACTTGTAGCACAAGAAAAAAGTCACAATGTGATGAAAAAAGAAATCAGAAGTTTGCACCAGGGGGAATCTGGCCCAAACTGGTGAAGCTTCATCGTGGATCTGTGACTGTTTATACCTGCTGAGGATCTAAAACTACGTATTTACCCATGAAGCTGCAACATGGGTTTGCAACCAGTCTGTGCATAGAGTCCAGGCCAATCTATGGTCTCCAATGATCTTCACCCATCTGTGAAACAGTCCTACAGACATGGTGCTCAGGAAGGGGCCGTGGTGTCAGGGAACCAGCTGCTGCAGGGTCACTCTCCTAGCCACACACTGGGCACAGCTGATTTTGGCAGAGGCTGCCTGATTGGTGGAACTAAGCTACCGCTTGACCCAGCAGCAGCCAGAGCTCACAGGCTGCTCAATGCCGTCCATGACGCAGCAGGGCCTGATCCTCCTTCCTGATCCAGCTCCTGCCTTTCTCCATCCTTGACACCCCTTGCTCTAAGCCCCAGCTCCACCTCCCGACCACATCTCTGGCTTTCAGCTTCCAGTCACTGGCTCTGACCCTTGGCTCGGCTCTCAATGACATCCCCAGGTGTCATGGGGTCCTGATTCTAGACTATGGCTTGGCTCCATTCTAACCTCCAAGCCTGCTCATCCCCATGGCTCTGACCACTAGCCTGACTGTCCCTGCTCTGGTCATGATCCTGACAAGGTTTTCAGAAGCAGATGGTGATTTCAGGTGACTGAGACATCTAAAAAGGTGCCTGATTTTTAGGAAGTGCCAAGCACCCACCCTCTTAAAAACAAGATAAAACCACCCACCCACAACAGGCCCTTTCTAATGAAGTCCCAAGTTGCGCCCCTCCCCCCGCAAAAAAAAAAATCACTAATCATGTTTGAAAACCTAGGCCAGGACTTATACCGTCTATCAGCTTCCAGAACCCCCTGGGGAAAGCAGCAATAAGCTAAACTCCTCTTTCAAAGATGGGTCCAAACTTTTGGGAAGTCTGAATCTGAATCTAGATCCCAACTTTGCAGCTCGGTCCCTTCTTTACTCGTTTGAATGCAGATTCGGCCCTAGAGAAGCTGCATGTGATCCAGTGGGCCAATTCCGGGGTCTAGGGAAACGCCTACGGAATTCTGTTCCCAGCAGGCCTGCTTCTCCTCTCACATTACAGTGGAGCGACTCCCAATTTATGCTAGTCGCAGTGAGAAGAAAAGCTGCAATTTCCAAACTAATTCCCATTAATTGTCATAGGGATTGGGAGTCCAAATTCTTTTGGCCACTTGCCAAAAATCTCAGCCAGAAGCTCTAGGACTTGCTTTGTCTGCCTGTAAAATGAGGGAGGAGATTTGCCTCACAGGAGTATTGCAAGGATGGCTTGTGGCTCACCCAGGGGAGTTGCTAGATGGGGCCAACACCCCAGGGATTTTCCTTGCTGGTACTACTGTGCTCTGTCCTCTCACGCCTTTCATCGGGAGCTCCCAGAAGCTGCCTGCCCCAGTATAATGCCTCTGGGAGAACACACCTGCCCCTCTACCCCCACAATACAGACTTAGCCACCATCCTGAGGCACTTGTATGATGCTTTGAGCACATGACATGCGATATGACCGTTCTGAATCCCTCCTGTCTCCTTACAAAGGAGGTAAGAGACGGCAGAAGTATTTAAAAAGTCATTTGCAGCTGCTGCTGGGGCAGACTAGCCCCTAATGCATGTGTGCAGCTAGGGTGACCAGATGTCCCGATTTTATAGGGACAGTCCCCATTTTGGGGTCTTCTTATATAGGCGCCTATTACCCCCCACACCCTGTCCCGATTTTTCACATTTGCTGTCTGGTCACCTTATGTGCAGGGCATGATGCACAGCTATGCTGATTGACAATGAGAAACCTTGGAGGAGAGTGGAGAATGGAAAGGAAGGACTCCTGTATGCAAACTCCTGTCGGGAAGGTTGTTTAGACTTTCCCCTTTAAAGAGAATGGCATGTAGCCAGGCAGGTGCCTGCTTCTCCTTCAGCTGCTGCACTGGGTTGTAGCTTTGATGTTGTATTCAGTTTTTTTTATGTAGAAACTCTTCCCTTTGCTCATGAGCCCATCCTTCCAAAGTTATTCCAAGAGCAGGGTATTCAGTAAGGAGCTAGTAGGTTCCCTGCCTCTGAACTGATCTTAAAGCCACCCTTCTTAGCATGGGACAAGGCTTTATTTTAATATTTTATTGCATCCATTTTTTAGTCAGTGATAAGCACCTACCAGCTCACAGTGCTGGTACAATCATTATAAACAAAAGAAAAATGTATCGGATCAGAAAGATGCCCAAGTAAACTTCTCCCTTTGCTTCTGTGCCAGAGCTCCAGTCAGCCATACTCCCCGGGGTCAATCTTAGAAAGACTGCGGAGGTTCACCTTGTAAGTCCCCATCACGGGGTTCACACTCACAGCACTTCCTGCTGGCAATCCTGGGGATTAGCTTTGCCAGCCTGCATTCTCTCTCCGGTGGTATCTTCCCCCCTCTCATCTCACTCTCCTGCCCCGCTCACTCCCAGATTTGCAGTTTCCTCTTCATGGCTTGGCCCTGTGGCCAGGGCACTAAAGTCCTCCCCTTCCGGGAAATCCAATGTCCTTCCAGACCCTTTTGTCTGGCTGGCATTTCCAATGCCCTGTGCCACTCCCCAGTGGCTGGGGAAGCCAGGCCCGTCCTCTACACTGGGTTCCAGACCAGGCACCCTATAACATGCACACAAGGCCTAAAGCTCCTGGCTGCA
Organism: Chrysemys picta bellii; assembly: GCF_011386835.1. NCBI lineage: Eukaryota > Metazoa > Chordata > Testudines > Emydidae > Chrysemys > Chrysemys picta. The sequence continues at coordinate 5,771 of NW_027052905.1, forward strand.
GTTTCCCTGGGCTTCTCTACCTTACTGGCTTCTTCCCTCTCTGGCTTTGCCAGCCTTCAACTCCCTCCACTCAGGGAGTGACTGTAGCCCACTTCCCTGCAGCTTTTCCCTGCCCTTGCAACAGCCAGCTCCCAGGCTGTCTATTGGCCCGGCCTGTTCCTGCCCAGCTGAGCCTACTCTCAATTAGTAGCCTGCTCCCTGGCTACTCCTCCAGGTGCAGCCTGTGGAGTTAATTGGCTTGCCTGGCTGCCTAAACCCCTTTCAGTCCTGCGTGGGATGCTCCCCCCATCACAGCCACTGGATCCAGTCCCATCATCCCTCTTCCTCTGTACCCCACCTTTTATCTCACTAGGGATCGGATCCTGAATAACTTCTTATTGACTGCAGTGGTTAGTAGCACAACTAGGCTTCTTACAGTACTAAGCACTAGGGGCACGTCTACACTATCCGCCGGATGGGCGGGTAGTGATCAATCTATCAGGGATCGATTTATCGCGTCTAGTGTAGACACGCCAAAATCGATCCCCGATCGCTCTGCCATTGACTCCGGAACTCCCACCGCGGCAAGAGGTGGAAGCGGAGTCAATGGAGGAGCGGCAGCGGTCGACGTGCCACTGTCCTCACGGCCAGGTAAATCGACCTAAGATAACTTCAGCTACGCTTTTTGCGTAGCTGAAGTTGCGTATCTTAGGTTGACCCCCCCCCACTAGTGTAGACCTAGCCTAGGAAAGTATTCCTTGTGTGTTCCTAGATTCCAAGCCAGAAGGGACCACTGTGATCATCTAGTCTGACTTCCTCTAGAACATGGGCCAAAGAACTGCCCCAAAATAATTCCTAGAGCAGATCTTTTAGAAAATAAATCCACATTTGATTTAAAAGTTGCCAGTGATGGAGAATCCACCACAACCTTTGCTAAGTTGCTCCAAGCGTTTTCCTGAACAGGAAGGGTGGGCTCAGTACTTATGGCCCGATTCAGCTCCCACTGAAGTCAGCGGGAAGACGGCAAATATGTTCATTTGCACAGATATCCAGTGCAGGTTAGGGGTTATCGGGTGGTTGCACCCCTGCACATTCCCAGTGCAGACGTGCTGTGCCTCTGCAACACATGGTTTGTGCTTGTTAGAGCTCGTCAAACGTTTCTCAGGGAAGAGTTGTTGCCAAGCACCATTTTGAGGGAACTGAAATGTTCCATGGGAACATGTTAATTCCAAACTTTTGACACAAATCAGGCAGGAATGCTGGCTGACCCACCTGGTATCTTGCCAGCTCATGAACCTGTCTCTCCAGGCTCCCCCGCAGCCCATCGAGCAGGGGCTCCTGGGTTTCCAGGCTGCTCGGTTTGTAGAGTTTCAAAAAGTTCCTATTTGGTTGTTCCAAAATGGAATTTTTTTTGAAAGTGCCCCTCCTGCAAAACATTTCACACGTCCAGCTTTGTATTCCAATTCGGAACCAAAAAAAGGTCTCAGAAATGCAACGTTTTCCATGGGACGGAAGTTCCAGCTCCATCGCCATGTGAGGTGTGCACTCTAGTGCGGCTACAATCCCAACGTAGGCAAGGCCTGACTCCCAAGAGCAGGCATTAATGGGAGCTGAATCATGCCCTGGGTGTGTGTAGGAGCTGGCTTTTGGAGTGTAGGCTCAGTGAGGCAAAGAACTTGGTCTTTAATCTTCTGACCCAGCACTATACACACCTATGGGTCTCATTGTATAGGACTGGATCATTTACAACTGGTTAATAAATAGTAATAGATGGTATAAGCATGTCACAAACTGAGAACTATGTGCTATAAATGGTGGTAAGCAACCTACTGACCTGTTGGAAACTAAGAATTTATTAAAACATTGATCCGTTATCTATTAACAGTTTGCAAACTGCTTATAAATGGAACCGTTGTATAAAGTGTGGCCAATAAATGTTATAGAACAAGGAGACACACTATGATGAAATTCCTTTCCATTCATGGACATGACCTGTACTTCCTGTAAGTGTTTTTCACCTACAGAGCTGGGCCCAAAGCAAGAAGTCAGGCTACAGTTCCAAATCTGCATCTAGAATCAAGCTTCCCCAAAGTTTGTGTTGGGCTTGGATCCGGTGTTCTACGTTGTGCCAATCCCTGGAGTTTCTGTTCAGACTGTTTCACAGAAGCTTGTGCATTCTTTGGATCAGTTCGTAGATGTTTCAGTCTAGTCTGAGGATGCGTCTGTTTGCACAGACATCCGATGAGACTTACTCACAAGTTACTCACCAACCACTCGCTGATGGGTGATGAGTTCAAATCCCATTCTGAAAACTAACCCAATGAAACAGCTGTAATGTATCTTGAGTGAAAAAGCTGGGTTGGAGTCAAGATCTTGTACCCTGTGGTTTGCCTTAAAAAGCAGCATCAGCTGGAAGGAATTTCCCTGAGCTGAAAGTTGGAAAAATAATTATTACTACTGAATGCTCAGAATACTTGTTTATTGCCAGAGTAAAAAAATAAATTGATCTTTCAGCGCTAGTACAAGAGGGAATCCTTCTTTGCTGTCATCTGTTGTGTCCATGGTTAGCCAGGCCTCCAATTCAGCAAGTCATCCAGACCCAGGCTGTACATCAAGCAGTCAAGTTGTCCCATGGACCGATACATGAGACTACTCAAAGTTAAGCTTGTGCTTTAGCGTCTGGGTGAATCAGGGCTGAAATGAATAGAGTAGCCTGAGGCAGTCATTTAGAAATGCTACTCTGTATAGTAAGTTGCTAAAATACTAGGAGACAATAGTAATTTGATATACACCACCTAGTGGTCGGTCACTGTTTCTCAAAAATAAATGGTGACGAGATACTAATGGTGACGAGATACTAATGGGATCTTCTACTGTATGTACTGAGTCAAGTTTTCAAAAATGGCCTCCAACGCTGGGCTTGCACTATTATACACACGAACAAGCATGCATTCAAAAGCCTGATTTTGCAAGTTTAAATGGGAATTGCATGCACAATTTGGGTAGATTTCCACCTCCCCCTTTTGCACACACAAAGCTTTTTGCCTAAATAAATATGATAGACGGACTACCACTGTGTCTGAAAACCCCACAACTTTTAAAGATGTTGGGATTAGAACGAGAATTTTGCAACTGGTCCCTGAGCACCGAAATGGATTGAACCAAACACCCAGATCTAAACAGCCCCAAACACTGGAAAATATCTCAGCCCAGATTCAGAACAAGCCCATGTCTACCAAACATTTACTCACCAGACTGTAAGTTCAAAACTGAAGCCTGGGTTGAGGCTCTTTGGAAACTTTGACCCACTGGGCTAAATTAATCCCTCTTCCATCCCCACTGTAACTCCATTGATGTCAAGAGAGATGGATTTAGTCTATTGTGCCTAGCAGATTGCTGTTGTTCCTTCTCCCTTTCTTCCCCTCCACTCCCCCTGCAAGCTTTTCCTTCAATCCAAAAATCCAACGTACTTAAATTAAAAAGTGATCGAAAATACGGTATCCCTTCTAAAAGAGAATATTTTAAATATTCGTTCACCCCTGCATGGATTCCATTTCATGCTACAGGCAAGTGTGCTCTGAGTTTCTATCATTGAAGAAGTTATTGTAAACTTTGGAGAGTTTTCTATGCCCAAGGTACATCTCTCAGGGGGGAATCTGGAAAAGTCACTGTATACATTTACAGTTAGTGCCTCAGATCCAATGTAATATGTATAGTGTCCCTCATCCTCATATCCCTGCTGGCTTGCTATTTTGCTGCTAAAATATGAAAAGCTTTTTTTTTCAGTGCTAAAGGGTATAACATGCACTTTGAAGGAAACTAAAGTAGATATGCAGTGTTTTCTCTGGCTACTAGGGAACCTTGGAGAGGCACTAATTCAAAGGAGAACTCACTCATTTTCTTCTCAGGAAAAGCTCCTGGTAACATAATGAAACCAAAAGAAATATGACATATGGATTCACAGGGTGCCAGATCTTGATTCCACAGAAACCAATGGCAAAACTCCCACTGACTGTAATGGGAATAGGATTTGGACCCAAGAGAAAAGAATTACTAGGTGCTTTCCATTCATACTACAATGATCATCATTACATTAGATCTAATAAAGATCCAAAAGTATTCTCCCATGGCCCTCCCCTGTACAACAGCAGCGTTGCTCTTTTCATCTCTAGATGTCAGAGCCCTTTACAAAAGAGGTCAATATCACTGTTCCCATTTTACAGTGGCACAGAGGTGAAGTGGCTTGCCCATGGTCATCCAGCAGGTCAGTGGCAGAGCTGGGAATATTACAGGAGTCCCTCTTCAGCGACATATTGACTGTATCACTTATAAGTATCAACAACATAAATGGCACTCAGAGCCCAGTTGAAGAGAAGCCTTAGAACATGACCTGTAGATGACCATGTCCTGACCAGTGTGCAAAGCCAGTGCCAGAGTTGGGGACCACTAAACATGAACAGAAAGCTGAATTCCACCAGAGATCCCCCAACGCGGGCCTCAACTACCACGATAGAACTCACAAAGCCCTGGCTGGGATGATTTAGTTGGGAATTGGTCCTGCTTTGAGCAGGGGGTCGGACTAGATGACCTCTTGAGGTCCCTTCCAACCCTGATATTCTATGATTCTATGATCTATGATCACAGGGCAGAGGCAGTTTCTTAAAAAGTATGTCATGGATCTTGTAGAGTTTTAGCCACGAGCCCTAGCACATTGAGCTGCGTCCAGACACAACACATGTGCTCTGCACTGGCTATCTGTTATGGGTGACTCATTCCACTCAAAAGGCAGGAGGCTACATTCTGCCCCAGCTGATGCCTCTGTAACTCATCAAGGGCAGTGCCACATAGAAGATATGTCTGCAATTCAACCTGCAGATGAGTAATCCAACCTGGAGCTGATTTTCAACTGGTGACCTCAGATGCACCAGAAACATTGGCAGGCACATCTGTAGGTGCTAATAATTGCCTGTGCAAGTGTTCTGGGTTTTTGCACATTTAAAATGATGTGCCTGAAAACAGAGAAGGGGACAAACGAACAGCCTTGTTAGAAAGTTGTCCTAGTGTTGCTGTCTGCGGAAGGAAGCTGACCTGAAGTAGAAACTGTAGTACATCCATTAATTCCTGACACAGGGAGAACCAAAGTAAGATGATGTCCAGAGAAATGAACTTTCCAGCCTTGATTGAACCTGGTACAGTGCACAGATATCATAAACATGCAGTGACGACTGCTGAGAAGTTTCCTTTTACGGACATATGCTATAGTGAGGATTTTCAAAATGAGACACTGCCACTTAAATCCATGTTTAGGAGTCTAAAAACATGGCCTGATTTCAAAGGAGCTTGGTGCTTTTAAAAATGTAGGCACTTTTTCTAGGTGACTAAACATGGATTTAGGCTCCGAACTTCAAGCTCCCATTTTCTAATATCTTGCCTTACAAATATCTGATGGATCATACAAAGAGGAGGGTGATAAAATGGAATGTGTCACCAGGAGTAATGTGATGAAATGAACAAATGTTGCCTGAATACAAAGCAGAATCCTAACTGTGAGATCTGCTAAATTATGGAACACTTTCCCAAAGGAAGTGGCCCATGTCTGAGTCATAGTAAGGTGGTTTGGGCAAAGCCCTGGAAAATATTGCAATATGTTCCGGTCCACATGAGATGACGACATGACCTAACAGGCCAGTTTATGTCTCCTGATGCCTCCACCAAACACAAAGGGACTTATGTGGTGAGGAGAATCTGGTATCCATAAGGGCTCGTTTTGCTTCCAGAGATAAATAGATCCATGAGCATGAAACTGCATGGGTTTTAGTCACAAACATAGGCACTGACTCCGTGGAAAAAAAACACCCATGGGCCCTGCCAATCATCTCCTCTCTCTCCCCCCAGCGCCTCCCACCCACCACTGATCAGCTGTTCAGCAGCAGGCAGGAGGCACTGGGGAGAAGAGGAGGAGTGGGGGCAGAACAGGGCGGGAAGAGGTGGGGGCGGGGGCAGGAAGAGGTGGAGTGAGGGCGGGGCCTTGGGGGAAAGGGGTAGAGTGGGGGCGGAGCCTGGGGTGGAATAGGGGTAGAGCACCCCCAGGGAAATCAGAAAGTTGGTGGCTGTGCTGGCACACATTCATATTTTACACACACACACACACACACACACACACACACACTTACACTTCATAGACTGAATTACAATAGTAGGGGACACATAGAAGGCAATAGATTTACTATATGAGGAGATGAGTGAAATCTTTGATACAATGCTTTATGAAACCTACAAAGTAGCGTGGATACGAGCACCCTCAGAAGGGCTGGAAGCTGACTAAACAACTGGAGGAGGAGGATTAACAATAAACTGCATTGTGCTGAAATGCAGAGCTGGCCAGTGAGGCAGTAAAGCAATCAGCATTGGTGGCTGGTTTTATTTAACATCCTCATCCTCATTAATTCTCTGGGGAAAAGGAGTAAATAGCACATCCAGATGCAAATGTGATCAAATTCCTTTGAAACATGCAGGAAACGTCCATGTTGCACTGAGAGATTAGAAATATGAGCAGGAAAGACTGAAATGAGATTCAACCTAGGAAAGCATCTGGGGGGAAAATAATCCAGAACACAGATATTCAATGGAAAGGAGAAGCTCTGAAAGCAGGAATGAAGATGGACAGCAACGAATGAGAGGGTGTTTATAAAGTGACAGGCAGCAAAGAGAACAGCTCAGATGATTTTGGGTAACATATATTCAAAGTATCACAGAGGCCAAGACAAAAACCTTTGTACTGATGACACCATGCAGAGGCAAGTACATATGGTTTTGGGCACCATCAAACCAAAGGGATCTAGAAAAATGAGCACAAACAGGGAAGAGCATTAGAATAATTAAGGTGATGGATTAATTGATTTATGAGGAAGTACTGAAAGAGCTAAACAGATACAGCTTGTAAAAAATACTGAGAGGATATGTTAGTCATTTATTATTATTATTACTGATAACACAGAAACGCCTACAAGGCACAGCCAAGATCAGACCCCCTCCATTGCTCTAAGCACTTTGCAAACACATAGGAAGAGGCAACTCCAACCCCAAGAGTTTAGAATTTAGGTTGGCAAGGCAGGCTGGTCCTGGGATGAACAGCCTGAGGAGTGCAGACTGGGACAAGGAGCGAGGGCTGGGGAAAAGAGAGGGGCAGAAGGGGTCATATATGGGGAGAATGGACAGAAGAGTCTGTGCTCACTAGAGCATGCTGCCCTTCCCTCCACACCATGGAATGGAACCCAAGAGTCCCAAGTCTCACCATCCTCTGCCATCAGCAAATAGCTATGAAACTCGCTGGCAAAGTGTTCCCTCCCCACCTGGGGCTGGTCCACATAGAGGATGACCACCTACTATTGCTCTCAATTACTCCGTTAGCTCAAGTTGCAGAGGTCTGTTTGGTGGGTCTATAGGTTCTAATCCTGCTGATGACATGTAACAGGACAGCACGCTGCTCCTGCTCTCTGGTATTACAGAAACCGGCTCAGACTCCATTGATGAGCTAGCAACATGGCGTAGTTTGTTTACATTCCCTCCGCTAACACCTTTACACGTCCCATGCGGCATATTGTTTACAGTATCCCCTACACCAGCTGTTCTCAAACTGTGGGTCAGGACCCCAAAGTGGGTCATGATCCCGTTTTAATGGGGTCACCAGGGCTGGCTTAGACTTGCTGGGGCCCGGGGCCAAAGCCCAAGCCTCAGAGCTTCAGTCCTGAGATTACAGGCCCCCTGCCCAGGGCTGATGCTCTTGGGCTTCAGCTTTGGCCCCCCCACACCTGGGGTTGGCAGGGCTTGGGCAGGCTCAGGCTTCGGTCCCCCCTCCTGGGGTCCTGTAGTAATTTTGTTGTCAGAAGGGGGTCGTGGTGCAATGAAGTTTGAGAACCGCTGCCCTACATCTTCAGCCCTTTGGCCAGAGCTTGGGAGGATTAAATATCTCCATCAGTTTAGCCTCCTGTCCCTTTGATCCTGCACTACCTGATTTAAAAAAAAAAAAAAAGACACAAGAAGGAAATCTTCAGCTGGCAGGTTAATTAATTCTTAACTCCCCCAGCCTCCCAACCTGGTTAGATAATTGCATTCCCAACACTAACGGGTGCCAAAATGATCAAAGTACTGATCACCGGCTAGCAATTAGTATTCTGTTACAGGGTGCCATTCTGTTGTCACCTGATGGCATTTGTTTTTTTCAATTTGCTTTTTTTAAAAGCTAGGAAATTACATACCAAAAAGTTCTGTTAAAACATTAGCTACTGTATTATAATGCAGATGCACAAGGGGGCCAAATTAAGGTTGCACAGGCTTGAGGCCTTGACTCTGCAACCTCGATAATGTTATTTTAACATAGTTGGTGTGTGTCTTGGTTTGTGTATTTTCAGGTAGTTGTTGTTTGTGAAGGGAGGATAGGGTGAGAAATTGTTTTTAATGGTTAACACCCCCACCCCCACCCCAAGAAAAAGATCTGGGGAATATTATGGGCAAAGAAACAAACAAACAAACAAACAAACAAATCTGACAGGAAAGATGGAAGGGAACCAAGCGTATTTCAAACTGGTCTCCAGTGCTAGGTACATCACTCAAGTTAGGGTTAGAGTTAGTCTTTGGGTCTGGTTAGACCAGAATACACCCAGGCAGCAAGAGCAGAAGAATGGTAGTGGTTAGGGAATGAGTCCAGGCTAAAGTCCCTACCACGGGCTTTCTGTGTGATCTTGGACTAGTCCCTCTGGATCTCAATTCTTCATTAGTGAAACGGGAATAATAGTACTTCCCTACCATACAGGCATAAGCAGTATACATTAAAGATTAAAAGGTGCTCAGATAATTAGGGCTGTGGGTATCTGAGATAGAGAGCAACTCTCTGATATATAAAACTGGATCTTTAAGAGGATTGCCTGCTTGCTTAGCTAGCAACTGAATTTTATACCACAACTCTAATTAATTTACTCTTTATGGGCTTTTTAAGTAAAAATAGTATTTCTGGCGGGGTGAAAATACACAAAGATACAAAGAGATAACAGACTCCTGACTTCTTTCTATCTTTTCTTCCCTCAGTGATTTCCCACAGTTCATTGCTACAGCTATTGCATGACAATGTTTAACTAGGAGGAATTGGATAAAATTGAGTTTATGGATATTTATTCTAAATATCAGTAAAATTTCCCTGCAGTCTAGTAGCAGCGAGAATCATCTCCCAAGGGAAGTGGTAGATCCAAACTGGACAAAGCACTGAAGCACAAGGATATGATATAGAAAACAATCTGGCATTCTAAGAGGCAAAGACAGAGCAAGTCCAGAGCACTTGCAAATCCAGCGCCCTTGGGAGTCCCCCAGTCAGAGCTGTGTGACTAATAGATTTTTTTCATTCTCTGGCTATTCTGAAAAATAATAATACTAAAAATTGTTTTGGGTTGAGCCAAAAACCATTTTAAAAGAATGTTCAGCAACTCAAATTTCAAAAAAGAAATGTTTTGAGTCAAACAAAAGATTTTATCTTGCCTGAAACAAAACATTTCAATTCAGTGGGTTTTTTATGTTTTTAAGTTTTTTTAAATATATTCAAAGGACGTTTCAAAAGAAAAATGGTTTCAAACTGAAAAATTAAAACATTTTGTTTAAAAAAGAATGTCATTACAAACTGTTTAGTCTCCTATGGAAGTTTTTCCATCAACACGAATGACTTAGTGAAACTGACACGAATGTGCAAAACATTTTGGTGTTGTCAAAAATGCATTTTTTACCAAAAGTGTCATCCAAAAAATTTCACCCAGCTCTTCCTCCAGTTTCCTTCTCCTCAATAGAAGCAGGACCTAAATTGAACCTGGTTATCATGATCTTATAAAGGGTATAAGGGCACTGGCCAGGGCTGGCTCTAGGTTTTTTTCCACCCCAAGCAAAAAAATATTTGGCTGCCCCCCCCCGCTTTTTTTTTGTGTGTGGCTTTTACAGGTTTGCACTTTGCAATGGTTTTTTTTTTTTTGGCTCCCCTGGTGTGGAGTCTGGAGCGATTCCACTTGCCCCCCAACCCAAGCAAACAGGAGCCACCTTGTTCCCTTTCTGTCTCTCTTGAAGCTTCGCTCTGTGCTGGGAGGCAGGGGGTGAGGGTACTCTGGAAGGAGGGGGAGAAGTGATGTGCCTGGGTCAGGGGCTGGGATTCTGGATTGGGGTGCGCCTGGGGCAGAGGGCAGGAACCTGGCCAGGCAGAGCAGCAGCTGGGGGTGGGTCTCCGGGCGCACCGCAGGGGGTGGGGGCAGTGGCGGGAGCTCCCTTAATAGGCGGCGGCGGGGTGCAGTGCGGGGCCATAGAGGACGCAGCTGTGGACCCACTGGGCAGCGAGCCCTACTATTACTATGGGGAGGCGAACAAGAGCGGACTGGGAGGTTTCCTTCTCGCTGCTGCCCATGCTCTACATGCTGGTCTTCGTGCTGGGGCTGTCAGGCAACGGGTTGGTGATGTTCACCGTGTGGCGGGGCCACGGGCCAAGCGCCGCTCCGCCGACACCTACATCAGCAACCTGGGGCTGGCTGACCTGGCCTTTGCGGTGACCCTGCCGCTGTGGGCCGCCTACACGGCGCTATGCTTCCACTGGCCCTTCGGCTCGGCGCTGTCCAAGCTCAGCAGCTACCTGGTGCTGCTCAACATGTTCGCCTCCGCCTTCTGCCTGGACTGCCTCAGCTTCGAGCGCTCCCTGGCCATCGTGCGCTCGCTGCCGCGCTCCCGGCCCGGGCACCCCCGCGCCGCTCTCGCTGCCCGCGCTCTGGCTGCTGGCCCTGCCCGCCCTGCTGCTGCGCGACACGCAGCCCAGCCCGGCCCACAACTGGAATGCCGCCCCTGGAAATGTGCCGCCTCAAGCACGTGCTTGCTTTGCTGGTGCCTAGAGACGGACCTGGCACGGGCTATGTCTGCAGGAGACCCCATCTCCCATTAAGCCAGGCCTGGTGATGGGCAATTTGGCCTAACAGAGTCTGTCCTCCATCTACAATGTTTTGGAATTTATTGTGGGATAAATGGTTTGATGCTTGGCAACTGAAGTGCTGACTTCAACATACTTACTAATCATCACTTCATTAACTCCCAGCATAACACGAAGAGCCATTCTCCTTTTTAATGTCCGTTTGTTTGTTCAAATGGTCATGCACAACAGCTCCTAGTTGTTTGTGGAGGAGGAGGGAGTGACAGAAGGGGAATTAATTATTCCACTGTTCTATAATTTGATACATCTGATGATCAGGACCTTAACTAACACACAGTGTTACTTCAGGCTATTTAGATTTGTTCAATTGCTTTCTATCTTCCCAAGCAAATTGAATGGGCTGATCTCATGACATTCTCCTTCTAGCCAGGTTTTTTACCAATTGGATTGTTTATTTCCACTGGAAGCCTCCAAGCCAGTCTCCTTTAGGCACTTCGCAAGGATTATTTCAGTGCTGAAGTGGAATGGTTCGCTCCAGCTGAGATATAAACAGTAATGCTTTCAAAACATCACTTTTTAGAATGATGTGGAGTTCCCTGAGGTCCTTGGGGATATTAAGTGCACTAAGAGGCTACAAAAACACAAACAGGTTATGAGCACGCTTTTGGATACAGGAAGTAATTTGTGCTCCATAAATATCAAAGGGGTAATGGAAGAGACCTGATTTTAAGTATTATTGACAAATATGCAAGAGGCAGGCTTGAGTCATGTATTTTGAAGTTAATCTAATGTACACTTTGAGGAAAACTTGACTCATCTTGGGTGGGTAGGGGAAAAAAACCCAAAATATTTATTTTCTCTGTCCAATGAGAGTAATGAACTGCAGATACAAATCCTCTGCCCGTGTAGATCAAAGGAAATGCACTGAAGTAGCTGACGTTTAGGATCTGGCCTTTGAGGTGTGGCTAATCAGCATAGCTATCTTCAAGGCTGATTTGAGCAAGTGAGAATCGATATAGGCTGGGAACTCGATGTATTTATACAGTTCCCTGAAATCCAATCATGGCTTTCCCATAAGACTAGCAGCCCCAGTCACTCAGGGCCTGTGAGGACAGAAGCTAAACTGCGTCATGTAGGCCTTATCCTGAGCACCTGGGAATTTGGAGAGGGGCAGAGCCTCAGATGGTCCAGTCCCTCTCCCAGAGTGCAGGGGGAGCAGCGGGTAAAGTCAAGTGAAACAAGAGGTGAAGTTGTCACTGAACCAGGCAGAGAGCAGGGAGAGCTCTCCATGTAGGGGGAGCTGTGCTCCACTCCCCCAGGGGGGAATGAACAAAATGTGAAGCCTTTTGATGGAAAGGTTCCAGTTGCTCGCCTTAGCTGGCCCAAGAGTCAAGGCAAAGGGGGTGGCCTCCCCTCTTCATCCCCTTTGAGGCAATTTATGCCCCTGGGGACACTTAGCAGGAGCCATTCGCAGCCTCTCCCAAGCAGACCTGCCGTCCTCGCTTGCCCTTGCAGGGGATAGGTTCTTGTGCATTTCCCTGCACACCACTGCTAGGGCCAGAGCTAATCACTATTATTAATTACTTACTACTAGCAGTAGTATTACCATAGAGCCTAGCCCTCTCAGTCATGGAGTGGGACCCCATCATGCTAAATGCTGTGCAAACACAGAACAAAAAGGAAGCCCCCACCTCCAATCAGTCCTACTCTGCAGATTTTTAATTCTTTGCTTGGGTTTATTTTTCACTATTGCCAGGTTGGGCCTCAGAGTAGGCCTGATTAATTCTTTTAAGCAAAAACAAACTTACAACACAGAAGAAATATATTTCCCTGCCCAGGAAGCATTGCCTTATTAGGCTGGGTTCTGGCTACCACTACTTCCTCAAATAGGACCTGGCTGTTTCCCCTACAAGGAAGAGAATCATAGAATGTCAGGGTTGGAAAGGACCTCAGGAGATCATCTAGTCCAACCCCCTGCTCAAAGCAGGGCCAATCCCCAGACAGATTTTTACCCCAGTTCCCTAAATGGCCCCCTCAAGGATTGAGCTCATAACCCTGGGTTTAACAGGCCAATGCTCAAACCACTGAGCTATCCCTCCCCCCAAGAGAAGCCTTCCACCTAGGAAAAGTCTTTTCTTCCTGCTACAGCTTGTTTCTCATCCCTCCTCCCTCTGGCACCAGAAGAGGGGTTTTTAAAAGTCACCAGCAGCCCTTAATTGGACTCAAGTGTCTCTAATTAACCACCTTCCACCACTCTCTTATAGCTGTCAGGTCTGACTTTGTTACGCTGTTTATAATAAGCATCCAGACTGGGAGCAGCAACAATTCCCCCAGAACTTAGGTGATCAACCGTGTGCTGAATTATCAACATCAACTGTTTAAGTGAATATTTACAGAAATATTTTGTGAGTAATCCACCGTTCAAATGTGCTGCTGCAAAATAATTGTAACTAGCAAACACCATTCGTAAAAATCACAATCTGTTTGTGGATAAGTTGTGAAAAGAGGGGGAGAACAGGATCAATTTGCACCATAGATTATTCATTTTGGATTGTTTGCCTAGCAAATTGTTCAGTTCAACAGATGCCCTTATTTCATCCCCCAGTATCACACAACGCGTTTCAACACTAGTCACCCTTCATTCTGAAATCTATCCTGTTGGCCTCCGCTGTACTGTACTAGTGTATGGACATCTCACGTTTCCCTTTCACCCTTTTTCCAAACCACAGATGATTACTGTGCAGAATGCATCTGTTTCCGCTTTCATACATTGCAATCAAACATTCCCATTAAACATTCTGACTGAGAAACAAAACAAGTCTATATACCAATAGGTTGTCTTGCTTTCCTAATCTCCTTCTCTTACAACACATTGGTCCAGTATACTAAACAACCATGCATGGTGTGGTTTTAGACACAATGCTAGTCAAAAAGGTGTCATGGGATATAGTGAGATCCATTCCATCAGGAAATGATAAGAAATGACAGGACCAGGTACATGTCCAAATGACTTTACTGGTGTGCTGATGGGTCCAGTTTACCAAAATACTTAAGTATGCTTGTAACTTTAAGCCCATGCATTGTCCCATTGAAGTCAATTGGTTAGTTAAAATTATGCACATGCTTAAGTATCTTGCTGAATCTGGGCATAAATTAGCAGTGCCGGCATCCATCCAATCCATTTGGGGGAATAAGGAGGAGCAGTGAGCTTCCTCCCCTTCCTCATCTGGTCTCACCACCGGAGGGGGATGATCAGCCCAGCCTCTTAGCTACCAACTTAGACCAGGACAAGGATATGCAAGTACATGTGTCTAATGTCACTCTGATGGAGATGAGTTTAATATAATTGGGGGACTTTTCCAATACAGACCAGTTCAAACGATGTTGATACTCTTCTGTTTTGTAGAACTGTGCATACAATCCAGAGGTGGGTATTCTACTCGTTATGCACAAGGGATTGACTCACTGAACTCTGATGAATAAGTTATGTACATCAGAGGCTATCTTAGAGCTGGCACCTTAGGAATCTAGATGGAGGAGCATCTAGATGGTGCATGTCACTGACAATTTGCTAACATGGATAATGTGCTAGCTAGCTATCCAACATCTACATAAAGTACTCATATGGCCCCATTCCCATAGCATCTGAGCCTCTCACAGTCTAATGTATTTATTCCTACAACACCTCTGTGAGCTAGGGCAGTGCTATTATCCCCATTTTACAGATGGAGAATTGAGGCCTGGAGAAGCTAAGGCCTGGTCTACATTTAAAAGTTTTGCCGGCATAGCTATATTGGTTAGGGGGGTGATTTTTGCTGATTTATGCTGGCAGAAACCTTAGTGTAGTCTATACCAGCAAAAAAAGTCCTGCGGTATAAGCTATACCAGCAAAAGGACTCTTTTTGTCAATAGTAACTCAGTCTACACTAAAAGGATTGGCCGGTATAGCTATAGGGTCTGGGCCTTTCCCAAGGTCACACAGGAAGTCTATGTTGGAACAGAGAACTTAAATTTGAGTCTCCTGAGTCCCAGGCTAGCACCCTGCCAAAAATCTATATTCGGGGGCCTAATTTTAGGCCCCCCCAGGTCTGAAAATATTAGCCTTTGCTCTTAATGTCTCTGTTTCTCAGTGTCCCCATCTGTGAAATGGAGGCAACAATATCTGGCTGCCAGGACTGTTGGGATGATTAAGGTTTGTGAAGCCCTTGGAGGTTCTCAGCGAAAAGGCATTATAGTAAGTGACAAGTCATTGTACTATTGTTGTTGTTATTGTTGTCAAAGTTAATAATCCGTTACTGTTACATTGTACTATTGTTGTTATTGTTGTCAAAGTTAATAATCCGTTACTGTTACATTGTACTATTGTTGTTATTGTTGTCAAAGTTAATAATCCGTTACTGTTAAAAGTGTGTTTGACCTTAGCTGTTACTCCCTTCTCACAACCCCACCCAAACCACAGTAGGTTACAGAATTGGATCCATCTGCTTCCTGTTTCTTAAATTGTGATTGCACATTCCTACCAAACATTCTCACTTGCCATTTATGAGCAAATGATTATATTCACAAGTAGCTTGTTTGTCCTAATGTATTTCATTCCTTTGTATTGCATTGGCCAATGACAGTGATCAACTCCACTTGAACTCAGTTTCCCAATGTGGTAGGTTAGAATGCTGCTGAAAAAAACACAATTTGGAGAAGTTTTTATGTTCCTTCTTTTTCCTTACTGCTGTTAACAGAAATCAGAGCTCAGACTAATTCCAATTCTTTAATTCATGCCCTCTCTTTTAATAATCACTCTCTAATATGATACTCAGTAATTAATAATTTAAACAAAGTCCAACATGAATAAACTGCCCACATTACAGAACACAGCCGCTAGGCAGACTTGGCACAAATGTTGATCAATACATTATGATTGTTGTTAATGGACTTGTATTGCATTAGCACTTAGAGGCCCTTGTCCAGGGTAGACTTATGCATGTGCTTAACTGCTTTGCTAAATTGGGGCTTAGAAGTGAAATCCTGGCCTATTGAAGTGAATGGTAAAACTCCCATTGACTTCAACAGAGGCAGGACTTCATCCTACATTTCTCTAGCACCCTATTAAACTTTCCACAAGAGAGTTTTACACACTCACAAAATGAAGGGTCTTTAAGATTCACTCTAAAAGTTGCTTTCCTTTGGAGATATTGCTGTTTATAATGTTTCTGCAGACATATAACAATCAAACTCTCAGTCCTAAATGAGTTGCATTTAATTCAATATGGCAGCTGCCTCCAGCAGACTTCTACAAGTGCGAAGGTGCAGTACACAGAAATAAAAGGCCCTGATCATGCACGCGCTTAACTTTAAGCATATGACTACTTCCACTGAAGTCAAGACTATTCCTGTGTGTAAAGTTAAGCATGTGCTTAACACTTAGGGGAGAAAAACCAAATGCCCAAATACAAAATGGGGGGAAACTGGTTTGGCAGCAGCACTGCTGGGATGGATCTGGGAGTTGTGGTGGATCACAACCTCAACATGAATCAGCAATGCGATGCTGTTGCAAAAAAAGCAAATGCCATTTTAGGTTGCATTGATGGAGGCATAGCATAATTTTAGGTTTCATTAACAGAGGCATAGCATACACGTCTTATTATGTATTAGTGCCTGCCGGTGGTGCATTACAAACAGATGAGAAAAAAGGTTCTTGTCTTGAGAAGCTTATAACATAAGGGCCTGTCCCTGCAGCACTTACACATGTGAGTAACCTTTACTTATGCAAATAAACTGTACTTACTATCAGGGCCGGCTCTAACTTTTTTGCCGCCCCAGGCAAAAAAGAAGAGCGCCGCCCCACAGTACAGCCCCCCGCGAGCGCCACCGAAATCCCCGCCCCCAGCACCACGGCCCCCGAAGCCCCGCCCCCTCCAAGCGCCATGCCACCTGAAGCCCACGCCCCCCCAAGACCCCGCCCCCCGCCGAGCACCACGCTGCCCGAAGCCCCGCCCCCGCCGAGCATCACGCCACCTGAAGCCCCGCCCTCCTCCAAGAACCACGCTGCCCGAAGCCCCGCTCCCCCAAGCAACGCCCGAAGCCCCCACCCCCCTCCAAGCACCGCGCCGCCCAAAGCCCTGCCCCCCCTCCAAGCGCTGCACCGCTGAATCAAAAAAAAAAAAAAAAAATCAAGCGCGCCCTTCCCCCAAGGTGCCGCCCCAAGCACGTGCTTGGTCGGCTGGTGCCTGGAGCCAGCCCTGCCTACTAGTCACATGAGTAAGGTTGCAGGGTGGATGTGGCCCTGAATTAGATGAACATTGCAATCAGAAGTGGTTGAAAATTTGTAAACACTCTTCATGAAAAAGATTCAACATTTTTCAGGAAAATAATCATTAAACTTTTGTCCTTTTGAAAACTATTGATCAGCTCTAATCACAGTGATGGTAGATCACAGCGGCACCCGCAGGTTGGTCAAGTAAAGGAAAGGCATCCGTAAACAAAGAGAAGGGATTAATATTCTTGTGAGCCCACAGCTGTTTCAAATAGCAGATTCCACACATTATGTTATCTTGTAGATTTTGTGCTGGTGGCTCTTAATATTTTCCACTCTGATGAGGCACCAAATGTGAGTGTAACCCACTCGTGAATGTGTGTTAAAGACCCTCCCCCATCCACCACTCTGTGCTGATCTGCAGAGAATATAGTTGTTGCAGCCATTAACTTCAAATCCTTGGCTCGTTACCTCAAATTGTAGCAGCTCGTTCTTTTAGCTCTGCACGTCTCTACTTCAGTCCCTGGAGGTGGCCAGCTAGGGTGACCGTACAGCCCGTTTTGCCTGGGATAGCGCCCTTTTTAAGCCTTGTCCCAGATGACCCAACTTTTTTGGAAAACTGGGCACGTGTCCTGCCCCCCAAATGGGATACATGCCTAGTTTTGGCAAAAAAGTGGGGCGTGCCCCCCTAGTGGGGCATGGAGGAACATTGGGAGGGGGGACGCGATGACACCATATGCTGGGCCTTGGGCTATCAGCCCCAGCCCCGGGCAATGGTGCTTGAGCCATCCCTGCACTGGGGAGAAGGGTCTCAGGTTGTCAGGGGCTCAGGTTATCAGCCCTGGGTGGTGGGTCTCGGGCGAGCTCAGTGCCGGGGTAAGGGGCTCAGATGAGCCCCACTGTATGGGGGCCTCGGGCTGTCAGCCCCAGGCCTGTGCATGGGGGTGGAGGGGCCCTCGGGTCAGCCCCAGGTGATGTACCGTTTTCCCTTTGGCCAGCCGGGTCCCAATTCAACAGTCCATCCTTGTTCAAGAAGGCCTTTAACCCCATGCTTAACTTGAAGCATATGCTCAAGTGCTTTGCTGGATCAGGGCCATAGTGCCACCTGGGTGAAAATCTCTCTGAAAGAAGGGGGCTTTTGATGAGCGCTTGAGTTTCAGTCAGAGGTGAGGGCATGAGTTCTCCCAGGGTGGCAGCCCCTTTGGGCATTGCAGAGCTGACCAAATGTGTTTACAAGATAATCTGTTACTCACAGAGCCCCCTGAAGATACCCAGGGCGCTTAAGTGGCCACTGGAGAACAGACCTACTTATAAACAGTACCCATATTAAAATGGATTTTTTCCTGTGAGATCCGGCCCGAGCAAGTCTAAAAGGCTTTTTGCAGACAGTAAATCACTTCATGCCCTTGGAGCTCCGAGCATCATTTACCCTAGCTCATGTTCCAGGCGCGGACAGGAGGAACACATCAGTAACTGTGATGTCCTCCTATAAGGCCAGCTGAGGAGCCAGCTCCAGAAGGAAACTTTGGTCTTGATCTCTGGCAGAGACATCTCTTCAGATGGTTTTGCAGCGGACAAAGGGCTCTGTTTCCTTTTTCCACTCTATTTGGCACTGCAATGGTTTTGAAAGAGCATATTTGCCTTTTCCCAACCCCAGCCGCAGTTTTTATTTTGTAAAGAATTTTCTTTAAAAGAAAGCTTTGATTCCTCCTGCACTCACATCTGTATTCCCTTGAGTCAACGAGGGGGGCCTGAGAACTACAGAACCCCTTGGTTTTGTGTTCTCACCCTGGTTTGAGGATGCATTTCCGGAGGCTTGATCACATCTCCCAGGAGGAGGAGGTGTGCTGTGTCGGTATTAATTTCAAGAGAAACAGAAGGGGGCGGGGGGAACCCTCATCATGATGTGTATTTTGTCTACGACAATCAGGAAACACAACAGACATGTCTCACCAACAGCTTCTGCCCTGCCTCTTCATTGGTCTAGGTTCAATTTGTATTTCCAAGGCATGGGAAGAGAGACATTTTGCAACCCCAGCAGAAATGCTTGTGCAGTGTTTATCTGATAGGCTAAAGGCTTTGAAGGCCTGCTTTGGGAAAGAGCTGGAACAGTTCATAACTCAGATTCAGCTGAAAGGGTGAGTGTCTCCCTTCCGAGAGACAGATTTCTTTTTCTCTTTTTGCTGGAGCAAGATTGTGTTTTGTACCCAGCTCAAGGGTCAAATGCAGCCAGGTTGCCACAGGTCACTAAACATAATTTGACTCCCTGGCCAGGGCATGAAATGAGGTTACATTATGGTCTTTTTTTCAGTTTATATGATGGTATCTCATTTTATATCATCAACTGCTTAGGCTCATTGCATAAATCATCACTGGGAATAAGCAATTTTTCCAAGTCACAACAGAAACCATTTGCTAAAATGCACAGGGACACATTGCCTGGCGTAGCGGGGAAAACAGTCATGGTGATTCTGTCCCAAATGGGTCACGGGGACTGTGCAGAAAGGAAAGGCTGGCACGTGATATATATCTCGGCACCACTGCATAGCTACCAACATCCTCTTCACACCAGCAACAGGCATGCTGGCATTTGTGCATGGGAAAAGCATGTGACTGTAACAGCGGTGTGACATACCGGACCTGATCCAGAGCCCACTGAAGTCAATGGGACCAATTTCCATGACACGGATCAAGGTTACAAAAGGTTATATTCCAATCATCTTATCTCTGCACCACACCCAGCACAATGTGGCTGTCATCCCAATTGGGGCCTTTGGTGGTACCTTAATGATACACGGCAGGGATCGGTATACA
Source organism: Chrysemys picta bellii (assembly GCF_011386835.1). Taxonomy (NCBI): domain Eukaryota; kingdom Metazoa; phylum Chordata; order Testudines; family Emydidae; genus Chrysemys; species Chrysemys picta. The sequence continues at coordinate 25,756 of NW_027052905.1, forward strand.
TGGACTCCAATGTCTACGGTTACAATGATGGCTTAGCATTGGTCTAAGCTGTACACATGGGTGCTGTTCATGCTCATGGCTCACCATATTATTGCCCTCTTTTACTAGCGTTCTGGCTGTTGACCCTGAACAGATCTATTGACACTCCAGAATGACTATTGAGAAGGCAGACAGCCGACCTGGCTACACCTTTCTCCGTATCTTTTCACTGGTCTCCGGCAGATGATGATGTTTCAACTTGCTCTCCAAGTTAATAAATCTCTCAAACCAGTTACACAACCTTTCATGTTGCACATGCCACGTAGTTCTTAGCTGATTTCTGTCATCTCCCGGACCAGGAATCCATCCACGCATCAAATTGGATTTCCAACCTCACAGTGAACAATAAAAAAAAAAAAATCAGGGAGCTGAGTGCGCTGCTTACGCAGGGCTCTGAGTCCCAGCTTTGATTGTGTGGGGAATGCTTCTGTGTGATAGTGCATCAAGTTGCCACTGGATTACTGGGCTGCTGGAGACTATCTGCTGAGTGGAGGCCAAGCAGCTAACACTAGAATTCTTTGCTGGAGCCGTGCATACAGCACATACTCAGGTCCTACAGCTTCTTAGGGGTCAGCCTCCCACAAACGAGTGATGGTTTTATGGGGGTAATGCTCATTAACACTAGCAGTGGGCTTGTCTACATGGCAAGTTAGTGCCAGGTAAGCTAGGATATGAATCTACAGCTGATCAACTTGCTGCACATTAAGTTGTTGTGTGGACACTGGTACAGTGCAGTGAAATTCCTGGAGTTTGGTTTTGTGTGTGCTGCTGGAAAGCTGCACTCTGGGACATTTGCTGCACAGCAGCAACATCGATGTGGTGCGTTAGTGCACGGCAAACTGGTGTGCTGTAGATTCCCACCCTGGCTTGCCACACACTAACTTGCTGTGTAGACAAGTTCTCACATAAAATAAATTAATTGCTGTAAATCTGCCACTAACACCAGTTATCTCCCACAATCACCTCTGTCTCAATTGTAGAAAAGACCCCTATATTTATAGATTCTCATTTTATTTATGAGTTATATTATCTTTTCTGCTTTTTCTCTTTTTCACAGTGTCCAGATCAAATGGCCATCTCCCAAATTCTGGGTCTGCTCCCAATGCTCTCTCGCATTTTTTCACAACTAGTCTGCAGTTTGATATGACTTTTCTTGGTACTGCTTCATCTGCACAACATTCATTGCTAAAATAAATCAGGTTGGAATTTGAGCAATGCATATTAAGTACAGAAACTGAGATAACTGCTGCAGGATACAGACAATCTGATACGTTAGTCTTGTGAAAAGAAAACAGAAATTGCTGAGGTTGTAAACAAATGCTTCCTGATGGGTCACAAACACAACATCAGAGATAGCAACGCATATTGGATTGACGTCAGCATTTTCAAAGCCATAGTGTTCTGGATGAATTTGGCATATTTGTTGTTGTATTTTAAATCATCCATGCAGTCATAAGGCTTGAGCCATGAGCAATATGTACTATATGCTCAAATCTGCATGACTCCTCAAAATATATTTTATCTAACGGCTAGAGCACTAGGCTAGGACTCAGCAAACCTGTGTTCTTTTTCCAGGTCTGCCGGGTGATCTCAGTTAAGTTACTTTACTGATCTGTGCCTCAGTTTCCCCATCTATAACATGGAGGAAATGATATTGACCCTTTCATAGAATCATATCACAGAACAGGGGTCGGCAGCGTTCGGCACGCGGTAAGCACCCTAGCGGGCCAGGCCAGTTTATTTACCTGCTGACGCGGCAGATTTGGCCAATTGCGGCCCCCACTGGCCACGGTTCGCCATCCCAGGCCAATGGGGGCGGCGGGAAGCTGCGGCCAGCACATCCCTCGGCCCGCGCCACTTCTCGCCACCCCCATTGGCCCGGGACGGCGAACCGCAGCGAGTGGGGGCCGCGATCGGCCGAATCTGCTGCGTCAGCAGGTAAATAAATTGGCCTGGCCTGCTTACCCTGGCGAGCTGCACATTGCCGACCCGTCATAGAATATCAGGGTTAGAAGGGACCTCAGGAGGTCATCTAGTCCAACCCCCTCTTCAAAGCAGGACCCCTTCCCAGGCAGATTTTTACCCCAGTTCCCTAAATGGCCTCCTCAAGGATTGAACTCTCAACCTTATGTTTAGCAGGCTAATGCTCAAACCACTGAGCTATCCCTTTGTAAAGTGCTTTGAGATCTGTGGATGAAAAACAGTAGGTAAGACACAGGTGTATTATTTATTATTAATTATTATTAACCTTGGAATCTTCTTGGGTTTCATGTGATTCTTGAAAATAACCCTTTCTCAAGCTAGCCATGGGTGCTCAAGAAGCTGAGAGATCATGTGTGTAAATGATGCCAACCACAAAGGAAAGTTAAATACTGACATTTCTTTCCCTGCTTTCCCAGCAAAGCCAGAACCTCGGCATTGTCTCCAGAGATGTTTAGTGACCTTTTAATCTAAAACAAGGTTTTCTGTAGCAACACACTGGACAACTAGATGTTTATCTAACTAACTGGTAAGATGTAGGTGCAAGTCATTTTCAGGCATTGGAATTAAATGTGAGCCAAGAGGTAATATATTTTATTGGACCAGCTTCTGTTGGTGAGAGAGACGAGCTTGCGAGCTACACAGAGCTCTTCTTCGCTGCAAACATCATTGTGTGTGTTACAGTAACACCTAGAGGCCCCCATCAAGATCAGGACCCTTTTGTGCCAGGCAGCATCTGTAGAAAGACCTCATAAGAGACAGTCCCTGCTCCCACAAGCTTACCCTCTAAATAGGCAAGACGGACAAAGGAGGTGTAATTACCCTCATGTTACAAATGGGGAACTGAGAGATGGAGAGAGAGATGGAGTTGTCCATGGTCACATAGGAAGCCTGTAGCACAGCTGGAAACTGATCCCAGTTTTCCTCAGTCTTACTTCAATGTCTTCACCGCAAGATCATTTTTCCTCTAAGGCTGACCAAATGCTGGCTTTGGATGCATGAGCACAACTCACCTCCAACTAATTTATGTGGGAGATCAGGGCTTTCTCCAGCTTTTTTGCCGCCCCAAGTGGCGAAGCGGAAAAAAAATAAATAAATAAAGCCGCGATCGGCAGCACTTCGGTGGCAGCTCTACTGTGCCACTTCATTCTTCGGCGGCAATTCAGCGGCGGATCCTTCGCTCTGGCACTGAGGGACCCACCACTGAATTGCCACCGAAGACCTGGACATGCCGCCCCTTTCCATTGGCCGCCCCAAGCAGCAGCTTGCTGTGCTGGTGCTTGGAGCCGGCTCTGGGGAGCATCACATTCTTCGGAGGGCAAAAATTGGCCCTTCTAGTTGTTTTTGTAGCTGTATCCTTGTTCATCTCCCCCAAACAGCCTTACATTGTGCAGTTCGAGATGAAGGCCTTCTCCTGGTGCCATAATACTCCAAGATAGTGGCTCAGCTCTGCAGGTAGTGTCCTGTAGCTAGACCAGAGGCTAAGCACGCTGCTGCTGCAGGGCTCCCAGTCTCATCTCTGACTGCCTGGGCAATGAACTCCGGTCCCCAATGTGGCAGGACATCAAGCTGCCACTAGATCGCTTGGCTAACGCTTCAAGAAGTCTGAGTTCTATGCATAGGTATGTCACTGACTCGTGAGATCCCGGACAAGTTGCTTCATCTCTCTGTATCTCAGCTATAAGAAGGAGATGATAAGGTTCACCTAGCCACGTAAAGCACTTTGAGATCTGTGATGAAAAGTATCAGGTGCTGTGTTCTCAGCCAGTGTAAAGTGACGTAACATTGACAGAGCTGCGCTGATTTACTGCAGTGAGAATCCGGCCTTGGTCTCCTCTCTATCACAATGAAATCTTTCATTTTTATTCTTTTTGTGATATTGTTACTCTATTACTACAGTAGTCCTCCTTCCACAAACATGTGTCAAATATGCCTCACCTTGATTTGCTCTGTCACCCTCACTCAACAAAGTGGGTCACCAGAAATTATTCCCATTTTATTGATTATAAATGGTGGCCTCTAGTGTTGCTCTGGTGCTCCTATATTAACTCATTTCAGGTTGTTCACCTTTCAGGGAGACTTGGTTAAACCTGAGAAGTATGAATCCACTCGTCCCAAATAATCATCTCCGCGGATAGGAGTGCAAAATACATACCAGCTTCTTGTGAGCAATTCTACTCGCTTAGAATGACAAATTCAGTGATTCTGGGACTGGGTGTGAAAGACAGCTTTGAAAATCTCAGCCCAAGTAGGTTAAGCAGCTACATTGGGGCTGCTGATAGTCATCTGATACAACACGTCCTTTTTAGAGCTGGATGGAAATGTTTCAGAAAATCAGTTTTTCAATGAAAACTTAGAAAAACGTGTTAATTTCAGCAAAGTTTTGTTCTGAAAAAACCCAAAAGGTTTAGAAAATATCCATCATTTTCAGAATGGAACATTCTGAACCTTCATTTCAAAATGACTTTTCAAAACAAACTTATTTTTTATATAAAACACGTTTTAAAAAGTCTTTTAAAAGGGGTCAAAATCGGAACAGAATGTTTTGATCTTAGCACAACAAAACATTTCAAAATCGTCCCCAAATGATTTTTTTTCCAGAATTTTATTCCACAGGATATTTCAACATTTGTTTTCATTCTGTTTAGGGATAGGAAAAAAATCAAAATCCCAGGATTACTCTCAAAATGGAAAATCCATTTCCCCCCCTGCCCATCTTTAGTCCTGATGTTCCACTGGGTGCCCATTAGAAATGAAACATACACAGCATTTCTGTCCATCGACGAAGAGGTTATTTGGAACAGCTGCATTGGTTTTGTGTTTGTTATTGTTTCGGAAGCCATACAAGGAGACTAGGAATTGGGGTTGAGGCCATGTAGCTGTGTGGGCTTTAAACTTGTTTGCACAAGCAGAACAAGACAGCAGCTAAGTTCAACTGTGAGCATGGGAACAGGAGATAGACTTGGCCCCGAAGGGACTTGGAATGGACTTAGCGTCAGGTAAGTCCGTTCTGAAATCAGATGGAGCTTATCACAAGTTCTTTGAAGTGCCTCTAGAAACTGCAGTTTAAGATGAATGCCTTTTTCTTTTGTGTGCATAAAGAATTTTTGAGAATACATTTGCCTAGTATGGGGATCTGACACTTAAAACAGGCCAAGATATTTGAAGTGACTATGACATGCTCAGGGTTTAACTGATCGCCATATTTGGGGTCAGGAAGGAATTTTCCTCCAGGGCAGGTTGGCAGAGGCCCTGGAGGTTTTTCGCCTTCCTCTGCAGCGTGGGGCACGGGTCACTTGCTGGAGGATTCTCTGCACCTTGAGGTCTTTAAACCACGATTTGAGGACTTCAATAACTCAGACATAGGTTAGGGGTTTGTTACAGGAGTGGGTGAAATTCTGTGGCCTGCGTTGGGCAGGAGGTCAGACTAAATGATCATAACGGTCCCTTCTGACCTTAAAGTCTATGACTCTATGAGACTATGGATGCTTCAAGTTTTGGGTGCCCAACTTGAGACATCTTAAAGGGGCCAGATTGTCAGAGGTGCTGATCACTTTCTGAAAATAAAGCCCCTCAAAGGTTTCTCAAGTTGGACACCCAAAAATAGAGGCAGTCAGAGTCACTCACCCCTTGTGAAAAATCTTGGAGAACTAGGATTTTGGAAAAACTTGCATGGGAAACACAAGCCTTTGACCTTCCTTCTCCAGTTTTGGGAGTTAGGGCTCTTTTTGCTGTGAAACACTGCAGCAGCCTTTCCACGGGGCAGAACTAGTTAGCACCCTTTTAAATGGCAGCATTGAAATTCCAGTGGGATGTTGCAAGAATGCATTAGGCAAATTGCGAGAAATGGGGAGGTGTTTTTCTTACTGAGCCCGATACATTAGGAAGCAAAGAGGCAGTGAACAAAAGTCAGTACAGAAACCTCTGGGGGGGGAAAATTGAGAACTTCCAATGCTCTACTTTTGTTCTGGGCTTGCAACATCTATATCTGCCCCTGGCTGGTCTCACTAGTGCCCATAACAACAGAATGAAGCAACATTGGCACCAACATTTGGGTTTGCTTTTCCTCCCAAGCATGATGGGGGAATTGGTATGTGGTTTGTGAACTTTCCAAGTCCACCTAGAATTTGGATCTCTGCTAAATAGGTCCCTTCAGGTCTATTATTCCTTCAACATAATTGTATTCATTTCTCTCTTACCTATCCCCCCAAAATCATTTTTAAAAGCCTGCTTCTCACTAATTTTATTTTTAAGCATACACATTGATTTTCTAGAACGTTGTTTCTTCTATCAGTATGATCTGGTATTTGATTTCTACCTTTGCACTTTGTGTTGTCATCGACACTAGTGCAAAGTAAGATAAAGCAGACGTAAAACACAGTTATTCTGATTTGTTATCACTTTGCACCCACTGGTGTAAATGACTGGACAAGGTGTAATATGGGGGGGGGAATGAAATCCTTCTTTCCCTTGGGATTTCAATTCAATACACAGCACTGTCTAGTGCTTAGAAACTTTCCATTTATTTGTCAGTTTTAAGATGACAACTGTTTTTGACAGCAAAAGGGAGGCTTATTTACAAGACAAAGGCTTCTACTTTTTATGGATGCAAAATCTGAAATCCTGAAAATCTTGACCTGTTAAGAAGAATTCTGGTCACAGGGGGCCAAATTCATCCAATGGGTAACACCACTGGAGTCATTTGAGTTGCACCAGGGATAAATGTATCTCATTACCTATTCCCTTTACACAATGTTGGGAGGACATTTATTGACAGTCTTCAATGGCTGATGAGATGTTTGAAACTCATTCAGTGCAAAACCGACTAATTTAGAACTCTAGGAGGTTTGTGAGCACATAGAAAAGACTCTTGGCTATTGGCAAATAAAGACTGAAATGTATCACATATTCATGGATCTTTTTCTACATGACTCAATGTAGTTGCTACGGGAAGGTGAAATGCAGAGCTTTGTAAAGGGGGGGAATGGGCCTATGACCCTTTTTGCTTCCCGAAATGTTAATGCAGATCTTGGAGGACTCTACAGAGGACTGGAGAACAGGTAGGACTGAAACATCAAAGGTGCTATTCAAGTGTAACTTTGGGAAGTAAGGCCCTCTCTGCTCAGGACAGCACGTAAGCCTGTGCTTAACGTTAGGAATGTATTTAAGTCTCAATGACTTAAAATCAATCATCTGCTCAAGTGCTATCCCGTTTACGGACTTTCCCAAATTGGGACTTGATATGGGAATTGTTGTTTTTTTTTTTTAATTCAGGTTTTTTAGAATTCTTTTTGTAGTTATTAACACCTATTTAACTGATACTCTTTAGGGAAACAAAACCTCTCTGTGTTAGGGATTCAAACAGTCCCTTCATGAAGTGCAAATACACATCTGAGTCATTCACACATCTTCCAGCAAGTTACAGGAAGACAAGACTTGACATTGCTGATATTTCTAGTGTGTGTCTAGGGAAGGGCAGGGGAGGGGAGTGGGGCATGGAACCAAGCAGAAAATTACTTTTTTTTTTTTTATGGTGGAAAAACACTTTGAGGTCTCAGGCGGCATTATTCCTGGCTGGCAGGGATGAGCAGAGGAAGGATTAAATATCCCAACCCATCACAGCCCTGCTCTTGATTTCTTCTGTCCATTTCCCTCTTGCTTCCTTCGAACACCTGGAAAGTCTTCTGCAGGCACTGGGGTAATGATCCTTTTCTTCTGTATAAAAGTCTCCTCATCAAGAACGTTTCATATATTATTAGCTAATTGTTTACACATATCTTGCCTTTCAGCCTAGAAGATACCAAAGGCTTTCACTTAAACTGCATGGAGGAATCACTCACCCCTGAACCAAAGCCTCCTTTGGAGTCAAACAAGGTAGTCATGGTGCATCAACAGCAAGTAAATAAGCCATTAGCCTGTGGAACTCATTGCTACAGGAGGTCATTGAGGCTGAGACCTTTGCAGGATTAGAAAAGGGATTAGCTACAAGAATATCCAGAGTTATAATAGTAAATAAAAAGAGTGTTTGAAAGGTGAAAGATCCTTCTGGGCAGACGCCAATATCTAAATATTGGGAGCTAGGAGGAAATTTCCCTGCAGGCAATGCGGACCATAACTGGCTACGGCAGATGGTTTCTTGCACCTTCCTCTGAAGGACTTGGTCTGATCCAGCCTGGCAATTCCTATGCTCCTAACCGCTTTAAATCTATAGCTTAGGAGAGGAAATGAAGGACAGCTGCTCCAGTGGAGATTCCAGAGGGAATTATAGGTAGACAGATTGTCATTATCAACACTGGAACTGGGCCAGTCCATATTATTCTTTGGGTTGTTTTGATTTCATTATTCAAGGAAGGTTCCAGTAAAATCTCTCCTCCTGGAGGATTTAGGACAGAAGTGTCCTTTTGAAGCTCCTGCCAACCAGCTGTAAAATTCAGGAAAGACATTTGGAAACTAATGGTCGGGGACTAAGCAAGAGGATAGGAAACTTTGTAGAGATGCTAGTTTGTTGTCTTGTCCTTTCTGTCTTAGATTCCCTTCTTGTTCTGTTGGCCAGTTGGTTGGGCAAGTTATTTTGACTCACCCGTGAGTCATGCTTTCCAGAAACATCTTTTGGGCAGTGTCTTGTGGTTGCCAGTGCCTTGCTCTCCTCTGGTCAGAGTCTTTCCTACTCCATGGAAAGACACCAACTATTCCTCTTGCAATGAGCTTTTTGTGTGCATCATCTCTAAGTGTTCCCATTACAGCAACCGGGGGTGGCACTTGCACCGCACACAGCATTTGGGGCAAGAGGAGGACACGTATAGTGAGCTGCTGACTTTTGAGAGGTTCTCAGATGTATTTTGTTTTCAATGGCTCCCAGTTCTTTAAAAATAAAAAACTCAAGTGGGAGAACAAAGGTTTGGATTCTTATCCAGTGCGACACTTTGTGGGCTCAATGCAGACCAGTGAGGGGTTGTGTTACCCCCTGCCCTGCAACTCTGGATACCTTAAATGCTATATTGTGGTGCCTCACAGCTCTGACACTAAAAGCCAGCCTTACAAGCACGCAGCCTCCACCGCCCAGTTACTTTTTGCAGAGTGACCCCAAAGCACTCCCAGTCCTGAATTTCCCCAAAACTTGTGACAATCTGCTGGGTTCCCAGAATGGTGAGTTACTGTCTTACCCCATCTCAGCCAATGAGAGTTTTGCTACTGCTATGCTGTGTGACAACCCAGGGTAGCAAACCACCAGTGGGCCTCTGTGTCACATCTAGATTCTTATCTGAATGGGGAAAGGAAAAAAATTAACAATCTATAGAACAGTACAAGGACAATATACATCATTTCCCCTCCATTATCCCACTAGATACCAGTGTGCAGCTCCTCAAAGTCCACCATGGGAAGAACTCTCAGCATGTACAGATGACTTCCATGAAGCCTCCCATGTCTGCTAAAGGCATATACTTGCAGTGAAACTCCATGTAGCGTGAAGTAGACTGCAAATATTACATTGTCTCGATGCATTGTAAGATGTAAAGTGCAATTCTAGCAAAGTGGATGTCCAGTGTAGGGACACAGAGCATGATGTTAATTCAAATCAACAGAAAGGCCTTACTGTCTTCAGTATAATTTGCATCAGGACTATAGTTCTGAGTGTACAGTGACTTCACAATAAGTCATTCCAGGTTCCAGTATTTATCCTCAGGACAACATTGCACTGAAGGCTGAGAGGCCCTGAGACTTAGCTGGAGTAAGACTGTGTAGCTCAATGAAAATCAAAGGAGCTTCAGCCATCTACACCAGTTGAGGACCAGGCCCAGAATATTTAGTGTAGCTTCTGTACCAAATTCTGCCTTCTTATACATCTATGATACATGATACTTTCCACTGAAATCCAGGGGAGTAGTGTGTGCATTTATGAGGGCAGTATATATAGCCCTTACATTTTGAAGTTAACAGTATTGGCTCTAGAAGCCAGATTCTTATCTCAGTTACACCATTGTCAATCCAAAGGAAATCCCATAATAGTCAGTGAAGTTACTCCAGATTTGCACTACTCGTGCTAAGAGCAAAATGTAGCCCCAAGCTGCTTCTGATCAACAATAATAGTCATTTTTCAGCAGTGCCAATTGTGTGGATTTTTCTGAAATCCAGAGAAATTTTGTCTGTTTCAGAGACGTATGAATCCACAGAGCTTACTCTTTGCCATCTCACACATTTCTAAACAGAGTAATCCACGTGTTTTATCTGTGTTCTAATAGCCTCTCCTTAATGAGGGTTCAGCAGATCTAACTTCTTTCTCAATATTGTCCAGTCTCTGATCCTCTAGTAGAAGCCATTCATTATCAGATATGGGCCAGATTCACAGCTGGTGTATCACTACCACAGTATTGTGTTCCCCCATCCTTGGCAAGATTTTTGTTTGTTTCTTTTTAATAAACCCCCCTCTGCTAATGGTTTTCTTTTTCCTTTCATGGCTTGTTTTAGAACTCGGGCATGTAATTAGTGTTTGCCTGCTGCACTATCAATTTTTAACAGCTCGGGTTGTCTATCTGCTCTGATGTAATCCTACAGCATTGTCACATTGATTTTCCCCAACTCCAGGAAGCACATCTGCTCCAAGTCATTGTGACAATGCTGGAGGATCCCATCTCTCGCACTCCAGGAAGCATATCTGGGTGGATGAATACCACAGCAGAAATCTTACCGGGCTTCTGCCTTCAGAAATATGTAAATTACATATTCCTTGGTTATTTTTCTGTGGTTTAGAGAATGATCCAAGCCACAGAATTGGGATCCAGATCTGATTTCTCCCCCATTGGAGGCTGTTTGGATCTGAGGGTCTGGACCTGGAGTTTGGAGGGCTTTGTTAAGGCTCATCTCTGCTATTTTTATTTGATGTACTATTTTAAGCCGTCACCCGGGACCTCTCAAAAGAACCCAGAGCCAGATTTTCAAAGTGTTCAGTCCTCACAACTGGGCCCTCTTCTTCTAAAGAACTTAGGCCCAGATCCTCAAAAGTATTTAGGCTCCTAACTTCCTTTGAAACCAGTTAAGAGCCTAAACACCTTTGAGGATCTGGACCTTAGCTCTCATCTCGGCACCTAAATAAGTGGTCAGATTTTCTAAAGGACTCAGCAGCCAATGTCTTGAGCTCTTGGCCTTTCAAGGCTCTTTGCTCTTCAAGCAGCTGATTCAATTCTGGGGGACGGAAGAGGAACTTCGTTCCAACCATATCACACACCAGTGCTTGGAGGCCTGCTTCCACAAACCTTAAGGTCAATGGCAAAAGAGCCATTAACTTCAATGGGAGCAGGGTTGACCTCTAATTCACCTCCAGCTCAAGAATGCTGCTTTAAGTGTGTGCAGCCCAAACATTTGCTCAGACGTGGAAAATCCCCAGAAACATAAAAGCCATAGAAACATCCCTTAAAACTCAGAGTCTTTTCCAAATATTTATGTGCGGGAAGCAAATATTGTACATAAAGGCCAAAAGCAGGCTTGGTATAAGTGGCCTCAATTCCCTTTGACTTCAATAGGAGTTGCATCCAGTTCAGACATGGGCTACATTAAATCCCTAATGCCTCCAGGTTGAGATGCCAGTCCTTGACTGCATTCTATCTGCTTTGACCACTTCACGATTGTAAAGTGGTCGTGAGCCAGGGTAGCTAGCCATGAATGGATTGCCCAGCATGGAGGATCCTCCAGATTCAACAATATAATTAGAGGTTTCAGAGTAACAGCCGTGTTAGTCTGTATCCGCAAAAAGAAGAACAGGAGTACTTGTGGCACCTCTAAGGTGCCACAAGTACTCCTGTTCTTCTTTTTGCGAATATAATTAGAGCTTGTCAGTTTTCTTTTTCCCCAATGAAAATTTGAAATTTTGGGCAAAAAAATCCATAAACTGAATATTTCTGCCAAAACCAGAAATAATTCAAATGAGAAATGCTGCTAGGTCATTTATGGGATTGTTGTTCAGCTGCCATATGCCCCCACTCTCCAGTATAGGTCATAGGACTTCCATGAGGCACCACTTTCCCTCCCAATGGTGAATCATGGGAGAAGTAGTCTGACATTGGACCCCAGCTTATACAGGGAAATGGGAGCAAAAGGGACCCACACTACAACTCCCATGAGGCCCTGCAGCAGCATTTCCAAATCAAAACGGTTTGGGGATGAAACGTTTTGGTTTTTGGTCAAAGACCGAATATTTGTTGGTGTTCCGAGCAGTCATTGTTTCGATGACAAATTGACATTTTCAGCGGAAAATCAGACTTTTCCCAAAAAGATTCGTTTAGTTGAAAACCCTCTTCCCTGTCAAGCATTTAGGACAGAACTTTTTTGACCACCCCTACATATAATACAAAATTGACTCCCTCCAAATCATTCTGAACAAAACAGGACCCTTAGATGCTCTTATTATACTGCTTAGAGGCATATGCTCTGCCACAACCAAGGAAACAATATTTGTGGGAGACAATGGGTAAAGCAGAAAGGCAGCACTATTAATGAGTTGCCAGTCTGTGGGCTGTTTCCTATTTATCAGTTACAGGCTCATAACATGTAAGGAATAGTGGGATGGGTTTCATAACCCGCCACCCAAGATCTTTCACATATTCTCTGCTTTTTCTGGAAATCCCAATTGCCAGATGTCTTGGGCTAAATAAAAAGCAGTTTACTTTTCCTGGGGGACACAGCTGGGGTGAAGAGGAAAAGTTTGTGCCTGTTAATATGCAGGTTATTTCAACACATTGGGGGAGCCAAGCAAACTAACTGACGGAAAGAGAGAGGCACATATAGTAGGGATGGTTCCCACACAACTTGGAGGGGTGCTGTAAAAACAAACTTCTATCAGAACAGGAAGGCCTACAGAAAGGATGCAGCACTTATCCCCTCTGCTAATATCTGATGTTATCACATATTCCCAGCACATTTGGCTCATCTGTCAGATTTGCAGTTTTCTTTCATTCAGATTTCTCCAAGTCAAAATCATCCAGATGCTGCTATCCAAGAGTCATGTGACTGCTTAGCAGTCTATATATAGCATCTAGACTCTAGATTGAAACCCTAACTCCCATTGAAACCTAAAGACCTTTGAGGAACTGGGTCTTTGTCCATCCCTGCTCCCCCTGGATGGAGGAACTGAGAGCTGGGAAGTACTGACCAATGGTGCCCAGTATTTTGTAAAAAGCATAGCTAAGTAAAATCATAGTAAGGGCAGCAGCGTGATTCACTGGCTCATGCATGGGAATGAGCATTGGGAGACCGAGGTTCTATTCCCTGCTCTACAATAAGTTATTCAACCTCACAGTCCCCATCTATACAATGGGCATAACGATATTGTACTCCTTTGTAAGTACTTGTTCTCTCTCAGGCCCTTAGAAGCTCCCTCTGCAATTCTGTGCTGGGAGGTCAGCTATTCTCAGGGGCCTCATTGCTGTCAGAGTCCCTGGGGATTCATAGAATTTCCAGGGTGGACAGGACCTCAGGGGGTCATTTAGTCCAACCCCCCTACTCAAAGCAGGACTAATCCCCCGATTTTTGCCCCAAATCCCTAAGTGACCCCCTCAAGGATTGAACTCACAACCCTGGGTTTAGCAGGCCAGTGCTCAAACCACTGTGCTATCCCTTTTCTGTGCTTGTTCCTAAACAGGCTCTGCACTTCAAAACGCTTCATCCCTGAAGAGGGTGTCCCGATTTTATAGGGACAGTCCCGATTTTCTTACATAGGCTCCTATTACCCCCCACCCCCATCCCGATTTTTCACACTTGCTGTCTGGTCACCCTAGCTGTGGTCCCCTAAACCCTCTCTCACTTTGCGTCCTGCCCCGGATGGGTGGATGCTCCAAAGTGGGACATCGAAACCATACCATATACCCAACTGCCTAGCCATTGCCAAACACCTATTATTATTTATATTATCAACAATGATACTGTGCTGCAGCTGTGCTCATTACACCAACCTGTATCATCCCTGTTACTTGGTGCTTCCCACCTCTGATTGTTACATGCCCCTCTTGTCTCTTGTCACACTGTAAGCTCGTTGGGCAGGGTCTGTATTTTCATTACATGTGTGTACGGTACTCAGGACAATGGGATCAGTGCCACCACTATACAAACATTAAATAATAATGATAATAAAATAAAACCTGTTGTCCCTGCAGTGGCTTTGGGAACGAGGCACTGACTAAAGCGTCACTCCACTTCCACTGAGTCAGAGGATAGCAATGTAGGAAAAGCCTGTGGCTAGTAAACATGCAGCTGCATTTTCTCCTAGGATGAGCCTTTCTGTAGCCAAGTGCTCCCAGATGAGATGAGTGCATGCAGGTGGGTGTCATGGACTCAGATGTAGGCGATCAGACCTACTGCTTAGAGCAGTGGTGGTCAGGACTAGTGGTCAGAGTAGGAGTTGGCAGCCAGGAGTCAACCCAAAGGTCAGAGCTGGGGTGGGGTGCACAGGCAGGAATCTGGAACAAGGAAGGAGAGCAGGGTCCAAGGTAGCAGACAACCAGGAATTCATCAAGTTGCTCAAACAACTTCCTGTGCCTCCTTCTGCCTTAAATAGTGAGTCTGAACCAATTGGAGAGGCTGGATGTCTCCTCCACTCAGGAGCTTCATGGGTCCACCACCTCACACTCCCTGCTGGTACCAGTGAGCTGCTGAGTGGGAGCTGGGGTCTGAACGCTGCCTGGGGAGACCCCCAATCCCTCACATTGGGGTGCAGTGGTGAAAGGTGGAGCCATGGTCGAGAGGTGTTTTGGGAAGTGGTTTTGCATGGGGAAATGGTATACCGAGTTTCTGACCGCATCTCTGAAGCAAAATATCTGCATTTATTACTAAACTACTTACTTTGCAAAGATAAAATCAGTCCATTAATTACAGAACCTGCCCAAAACCAGAGCTGAACATCTGCTGTTAAAGTGATTTGGGCAGGAATATACAGGATTGTGAGCTGGCATCTAGACATGTGTGTGACGTTGTGCAGTCTATATGGTTTTATAAAAACTTGATAATAAGTCAATATAATGTAACTGAGATAGTTTTAGAGAAAATACGGTAATAAGTGAATGTAAGTAACTGGGATATGCCTCATGCAAAAGGTCTCTTGTAAGGTATCATTACAAAGCTTATAATCTACTGAGTGTGATCATCTGATTTGTATAAATGTACCACTCTTGTATCTAAAACTAGAAATATAAAATGTAACTCTGAGGGCCTATTGTAATTGTGTAAAGTGTGGACCATTAATGATGGTTTGGAATCTTGATGACTCCCATTGTCTGCAGATGGCTGTATTTACCTGTGAGTCTTCCTGTATATGTGTGTGCTGGCAAGTGAGTAATGAAGTCTTGCAGTGACATGTGATCATGTCACCTGAACTGGAATCCATCTTTAACCTGGTGCTTTTCCAGTGAGGGGGGGTGGAAACCCAGAGAGACAAAGAGTTCCCGCCTTATGCAAAAGATATATAAAGGGGGGGGAAGAGAACAGAGAAATGGAGAAGCCATCATGAAGAATCCCCTAGCTACCACCTGAGCTGCAACAAGAGCTGTACCAGGGGAAAGAATTGTGCCCAGGCCTGGAAGGTGTCCAGTCTGAGAAAAGCTTACTGAAACATCTCTGAGGGTGAGATTATCTGTATTTAGTTTGATTAGGCATAGATTTGCGCATTTTATTTTATTTTGCTTGGTGACTTACTTTGTTCTGTCTGTTACTACTTTGAACCACTTAAATCCTACTGTCTGTATTTAATAAAATCACTTTTTATTTAGTAATTTACCCAGAGTATGTATTAATACCTGGGGGAGCAAACAACTGTGCATATCTCTCTATCAGTGTTATAGAGGGCGAACAATTTATGAGTTTGCCCTGCATAAGCTTTATGCAGGGTAAAACGGATTTATTTGGGTTTAGACTCCATTGGGAGTTGAGCATCTGAGTGCTAAAGACAAGCGCACTTCTGTAAGCTGTTTTTAGGTAACCTGCAGCTTTGGGACAGGAGATTCAGACCCTGGATCTGTATCTGGAGCCAGACGGGAGTGTCTGGCTCAGCAAGACAGGGTGCTGGAGTCCTGAGCTGGCAGGGAAAGCAGAAGCAGGGGTAGTCTTTGCACATCGGGTGGCAGCTCCCAAGGGGGTTTCTGTGATCCAACCCGTCACAGTTATTACTAAACTGCTTACTTTGCAAAGATAAAATCAGTCCATTAATTACAGAACCTGCCCAAAACCAGAGCTGAACATCTGCTGTTAAAGTGATTTGGGCAGGAATATACAGGATTGTGAGCTGGTATCTAGACATGTGTCCACTAGAGAAATGCATAGTATCACCACATCAGAGGAAAGTTTCTGTTGCACCACACCAGTGTAATTGCACAAGAATTCCAATATTTTGTTGGGTCAAGGCACCATTTCATAACTGGAGACAGGGCGCAAACTGCAAGGTTCGGATGCAGTTCCTCAACACCCCAAGCTTCGGTGGTGTTCCAGTCGGAGATGTGGGTTCATTTCATTTCAGAGTCTGAGAACCACCCTCCCAGTTCAGGAAGAGCAGATCCAAGGTTCTGGTTCAGCCCCATCATGCTTCAGTACGTATTCCCCTGTTTTCATAAAGCAGATATAGGCTGGGCTTTTCAAAAGGACCTAAGGGAGTTTTGCACCCAAATTCCCCTGAAAACTCTCCTTCTGAATGCTCCATATTTCATTGATCTTTGCACTGCCAGAGAAATGCCAATCTGCCATTGGCACTCTTTGTGCTATGAAGTGGAGCAGAATTTAGTGCCGTGTCTATATGTGGGTTGAACAGCTGAGGGAGCAATACTTGTTCCTTAACAATTCTGACATTTCCAGATGCTTGTCACAATTTTGCCCTGTGTCTTCCCGAGAGTAAACAGAGCTAATTTCCTCCATTTCCCCCCAAATTGTGAAATCTCAGTCGTTCACTTAGCTAGTATTTATTTGCTCCTTGTGGGACAGAAGACCACAGACTTGCAGATTTGGATGAGTCATTAAGCTTAAGTTCTGCCTGCAGGATGGCTAGGAAAGATGCTGTTTTACAAGGGT
Source organism: Chrysemys picta bellii (assembly GCF_011386835.1). NCBI lineage: Eukaryota > Metazoa > Chordata > Testudines > Emydidae > Chrysemys > Chrysemys picta. Next base: position 42,814 of record NW_027052905.1, read on the forward strand.
TTTCATTGGCACTGTTTGCCCAGCTAAATGCTAATGGTGTCATTTATTACTAAGGGAAAAGAGATATTTGGAAAAACAAATGAACAAAAACCGACATGCTACTTTTTACAAATGGTTCCCACCAAGATTTGCTATTATGATCAAATAAGTTAGGAAGATTGGGATACATATGTATACAAACACAAATGTTCTGTCTAGGACGATTTATTTTCATTTATGGACGAGCTACAAAGGGTGACTATACATCTGGTGTTGGCATCCTTGGCATAAAATTAGAGCTAGTCAGAAAATGGGGCTTTTCTGTGGAAAATTTCAACTTTTTATTGAAAAGTCAAAATCCTGATTTTTGTTTATCCATAAACGTCAAAAAACCAAAACACCCACCCAACTTTTTTCTTCAAGTTTCTGACCAAAAAGAAAAAGAAAATTAGAATTTTTTATCAAAGCAGACACGTTCTGTGAAAGTGTTTATTTAATTGAAAACCCAATTATTTCCCATCAAAAATAGTTTAGATAGAATCTTGTCAACCAGGCCTATGAAACATATATCCAAAGTGCAGCAATTTAAGACAAACCACCCTCAGTAACCTAAATGCTCAAATCCCTCTCAAGCAATTCGCCACTCCTACAGTGACAGTTCCACTACTGACACCACACAGACATTTCCAAATGTCTTGCAAGGAAAACACACGAGCTTTCCAGTGTGTCCTGAACTTGGGCTATTTGGGACCAAAGAGGTGGAGTGAGTTCCATAGCTGAGGCCCTGACAGAACTAAACCAACAACCCATCTCATTTATATGAAAATGGCTCCAAGCCTGAGCACCTCTGCTGATCTCAATTCTAGCAGTACAGCACAGGGAGAGAAGCAGTCTCTGAGTGCAAGCAGAATTACCAAAAATATAAGCTCTTTGGAAGTCAGTTTAACCAGAACCATCAGCTCATGGTGACCATATGGGCAACCCATCAGGCAAGAGAACGTCATTGTACTGAAAAAAATGTGCAGCAAGTTAGAGATGGGTAAAAGCAGATGGGCAAACCTCATCAATTTTTATTTTGGTTGCTTTAGCAAAACCCATACCAAGAGTGGTTTGGATCCAGGTCCCATTTTTGAGCCCATAAAGGACAGGGGTGGATCTGGTGGTCAGATAAGTGGTTTCCATGTAGACCTGTCTGTAGGAAAAATAGCAAAACCTATTATACATTCCAAAATGCTCCCACATTCATATAACTTACATAGCACTGACCATCAACATGTATGTTGTTAATAGTCTGAAACATGTGAAGGACTGTCTGAGTGATGTGCTTGACTGCAATGCTGTTTAATGCAGGACATCACTTCTGCATTTTGAATGGGGCCCTTTAGAAGATGCAACCATTTTCTTAGCCAAAAAACATTAGCTATGTGACTATGTATTTGAGTGGCATCTAAATGTGTTAGTGTACAGAGGGTTTGTGTATGAACATGTGGGTATAATTCTCCCCTCCCTGACCCAAGTGTAATGCTATAGAGTTCAATGTCACTCTTGAGTTACATCCCTGTGAGTAGAGAATCACACAAGACCTTATATTTCTAAGAACCTAAGGAGATAAGATGTAGTGAATTAAGATGGAATACTGCTGAAGTGACCGGTTCTTACTATTCTGGGGTTCACTGAGGGCTTAATCCTGCATGGTACTGGGCATACTTGGCCCTGATTCAGCAAAGCACATGCTTAATTTCAAGCACCTAAGTAGACCCACTGAAGTCAGTGGTACACTGTGTGTCACCATAAGTGTCCACACCAATGTGTCTCTTTGCAGAAGCAAGTCATTAGATTATAGAACAAATTTGGGATTTTTATCATATTCACTTTTATGTCATTTAACCTCATGCCACTGACTGTAGTCTTGTCTTTTCAACATCAAGTAGTGGAATATTATTTCTTTAGTGCATGTGCACAGACATCATCACTCTAACAGTCCCACACCAGCAGCCATTTTGATAGGCGCTCTGTTTATGAAGAAATTTAGAGCAACATTACAGAAAAGCGCTGGTTCTTAGTTATTAGTCTGTTCTTTTTAGCTGTGGACATTCTCCTTCCCCATCTAATAGATTTACTGCGCTTCAAAGGATGCCAGACATATGGCTTTAGAGACTGAAATATTCAGAACAGTTACAACACTGCCAGTACCAGTGCAAACTTCCCTACATTAATCTACCACTGTGCCTCATTCCCGGCCTTCAGGGGCCATCTCTTGGCATGAAAAGGTAGTTCAGTCTCCAAGCCCATTCAGTCCTTGGTCTCTGCCACGGCCCTTCCAGCAAGGGTGTAAACCAGCGCCAAAGATGGAGAGTTGTGATTTGGCATCTGGCCCACAGCATTGAGACCACCAAGCCATTTTGTATAGGCCACTGAACAGCTGCCAGATGATCACTTGTTTAGTTAAAGATGCAAGACATGCCGTAAATTAAATCTCATTTGGATGAAATGTTGCCTGTGCTTGGACTTAGTAGGACCTATGGAGCTGACATTCCTTGTGTCATTCCTTACAGTCAATTTACTTTTGCCTCATTATTCTCAATACATTTTAAATATGTTAAGTTACTTTCTTGTGACTAACAGGCCAGATCCTCAGCTAGGGTAAATAAGCATAGCTCCACTGACGTCAATGGAAGCTGTGCCAGTTTTCACCACAGTTCCAGTTAAATCAGCGCTCTGCTGATTTACACTAGCTGCGGATCTGGCCCAATGCCTCCAGTCCAACATCTCTCCTTCCCTTGGAGGTTAGCCGAAGTTACAAAACCTGGGGTGGTGATTTTGTCAGATTTCATAGGCTAAGTCAATCTCATATCTCAGTAGTGTTCAGGCCTAAATACCACCATGGCATTAGTGTGCGCCGTGATGTCAGAGGTGCCCTATTCCAGATGTGGTCCTGACCCAGCCTGGGTTCAGTGCTGGCTCAAAGGGAAGAGTGCCCCCTACTGAATCACCAGCCCCACTTCCTGCAGCCCTTGGGGTCTCCTGGCTGTACAACCAGAGAGGTTTCCGCTCCTTTATAGCTTTTCTTTACTCTGGGTGATTTTGCACTACGCCAGACATCCTTGAATTTTATCGCTGGAGTGAGATGTTCAGTGGGCTGATGAGCTTATTGTGTTCATGACACATGTGATAAATTGCTAAGACCGTGGATTAAAAATATACTTGATGATTCCAACCAATCAATACAGGCCCGGTAAAGATCTGATCCTTAAAGGAGGATTATTCCATCTTCATCCTCACCACAGTTCAGGGCAATCCCTCTCAATATACTGTTAACTGCACAAACCAATCATACTTGACTACAAAGTGACAAGTGAGACTTTCCTCTCAGCTGCCTCTCTCTCTCATATACAAGCGCGCACACACACACACACACACAGCCTTGCTTTTCCCTTCTGCCATGTCTAAAATAAATACACCTCTACCCCGATATAACATGACCCGATATAACACGAATTCGGATATAACGCGGTAAAGCAGCGCTCGGGGGGCTGCGCACTCTGGCGGATCAAAGCAAGTTCGATATAACATGGTTTCACCTATAACGCGGTAAGATTTTTTGACTCCCAAGGACAGTGTTATATCGGGGTACAGGTGTAATAAAATAACTGATTTGTTTTGGGAAGGGGTTATAATTGGGAAACATTCCTTAGTTTTAGTCAATTCGGAGTATGGTGGGCTCTGAAAAATGTCTTCTTTGCAGCTTACAGGAATCCCTATTTCTCTTCCATGTCAGGTTGTAACACCCGGCACAACATCTGGGACAGCCGCATAGCCAAAAAACCTGATATTTCAGAGGCCATCCATCCTGAAGACATGAAAAATCCTGCCAGAACCTTGAGTCTGAAACCAAAAGGCTGCAGTTAGTTACACAGGCTGCCAATCTTCACCACTGTATTGAATGGGTAAGTTCACCCCGCTCAATCAACTTCACTGTGTATAGCAGTGCCGCATCCGACTATACAAAGGGAATGCTGGCACCTAACCTCCAATCGTTCAGAGCCTGACTTGGCATCTAAACACTAGGATGCTTATCCAAACTAACAGGCACAAGGCCTAGATGGACTTTTTCTCCGAAAAGGCCTGAGTTCCAGGATGGAGGAACAATAACTAGTTACCCCTTCCCACTACCCTCCAGCATTGGCTGTTGTCTTTAAGGTTGACTAGCCTGACCACTTGCCTACCCTTGTGCAGCCAGACTCTGTGACACTGTCACACCAGGTTGCTTCCTCCCAGCCTTGCTGCAAGGGTGGAGAAAGGACTACATAGGAATGAAGGGAGGGCCTCCCCTGTGCATACCCAGGAGATTAGCAGTTCTTGTAGATGTATGGGGAGGTGGGGTTCCCTCCATCGCTACCTAATAATTCCCATCAAGTTTCATCTTGAGACAAACAGCTGGGAGGGGAAGCAGGTTTATTAGCTAGCCCCATGAAAATACTGGAGTGAGATGCCTTGTCCTTAGGCAAGAAGTGGGGAAAGATTTAAGGAGGGAGATTGGGGTGGGGGGATGTATGGGCCATTTGGTAAGGGAGATGGGAAGGTCGCTGAACTGAACAATCCAGAACCGGTAAAGATTCCAGGGAAGGGTCAAGGTTCTAAGATTCAGAATCAGTTTGCCCATCCCTGGTGCTTACTGGTAACATCTACAGTACATTGCTTGTCTGTACCTTATCAGAGACGACTATGTGACAGTCAGCAAAGGAACGGGGCTGGTGATTGTCTCTAATGTAACCAGGCTTAGAGAGGGGGAGGAGTTCCTTCTTATCGAAATCCGGACCTCCCAGGAGCGTTCATCTGCTGACTCAGAAGTGGAAATGTTCTGTTCAGGAGGCAGGCTTTCAAATCTGACCCTTGTTAGCCTAAAAATACACGTACCAGTAAATCTCTTGTATTCCTTAAACTGCCTACAACTACACATGGGAGCAGAGTAAACTAATGCTGATCTGACTTTAATTAAAAGAGATCACGGTCCTAGCTTCCAGGCCAACATCTGGTAAGGCAGACAGTAGATGTGGCCTTTTGGCAGAGCTGACCCCATGCTGGAAAGGACTATAAAACCGTGTCATCTATAATCATAAAATCATTTTCCTTCCATGTGTTTGGCATGCTGGTTTTTTACTGCTCTTACTTAGCAGCAAAGATACTGAGGCCAAATCCTGCAGGCCTTAGTTCTCGCTCAGTTCAAGGGGAGTTTTGCCTCAGTAAGGAGAAAATCATAGATTTTAAGGCAAGAAGGGACCACTGTGTTAATCTACTCTCACCTCCTCCACAACTCAGGCCACTGAATTTCACCTGGCAATTCCTGTGTGGAAGGGAATTCCTTTTCTTTGCACCTAGGTGAACACAGCATTGAACTGTGGTGTATTTCCCAAAAGACTTCCATGCTTGATTTGAGCAAGGAATGCAGTTTGCACATATATTTGTATTTAAACAAGTATGTTCCTCCTAACAGCCTATCTGCTCCTCCGAATTGATCATGCAAGGAAGTAACAATGTTGACTCTACGATGTCATAATTCTTCTGGAAACAGCCTATGATGTCATCAGTACAGGAGCTTGATGTCATAAAATAGCACTAAGGGAAACTATGTTAACAGAGAGAGTGTTTCTTTAAAGTTCTATGTAAAATGCATAGACCGTTCTGACAAACAGCCAGATTTGGATCCCCTTAAAAATGTTAAGTAGTATTTTACTTGGCGAGTAATCCCACTGATTTCAATGGGGCTAGTCAAAGAGTAAGATACTTCTCGATGTGAGTACAAGTATCAGAATCTGGCCCTTAGTAAGTTGCTTTTTGTACAGATGTTCTCTCTCACCCCATCCCCAGCTCTGCACCACTATAATAATCCCTCTTGGGGAAAAAAGTGTCTTTCAGTTGGCATACGTAATGGAAAGGAGCCTGGAAAGGACATTTCTCCAGGAAGAATAAGGTGCTTGCTTGCTCTTTCCTTGATCATAAACCTCTGATACTTTTTCCACTTTCAAATACGAAGAACTGTTTCAGAAGTAGTTTCCTATAACTTTACCAGTCGCTGCAGATCTCTAACACAATACAGATTCTGTCAAAGGAAGGAAGGGGTCAGCTCACGCAGTGCTCAGTGATTTTCAGTTAGAAACACACCCACACGAGGAAGGGTAAACTTAATGCTAATATCCAGACAAACTCCCCCTCCTCCTCCCATGTCACTAAGGCATCTACATATATATCTATCAATAACGTGGAGAGGAAAATTAATAGAGCGCAGTAATTGTTTAAAACACAGACATCGGAAAGCCAAGAAACTCAAAGTTAAAGTGCATTGCAAAAACAAACAAATGCTGGAAAATAGAAATGCGGAGTTAAGGTACTTCAAACAACCTTAACTCTGCCCTTCTACCCCACTACCTTGTGCATGCCCCAGATAAGAGATATCTGTCCAACTATTGCAGCCAGTTGATATATTCAGACCTAGATATCTGCTTTTAATCTCAATATTTGTATAGACCTGATTGCTGTATTGTCTGAGTGCTTCACAAATATTACTGATTGATTCTCAAAACTCCCCTGTGAGATAGAAAGTGCTGTTATCTGCATTTTACAGACTAAGGAAAAAGGCCCAGATCCTTAAAGTTATTTAGGCACCTATATAACCCATTGATTTGAATGGGGGTTACATATCTATATATCTTTGAGGCTCCAGGCCTAAGTGACTTGCCCAAGGTCACACAGGAAGTCTGTAGCAGAGTCAATAGTTGAACTGAGATCTCCTGAATCCCAGACCAGTGCCTTAACCACAAGGCCATCCTTTGTCTCTTGCTAATTCACTTGACACAGCCCAAGCAGCTAGAGACCCTTCAAACCTGTATACTTTGGCATTTCATCTCTGACAGTCCATGGAGCACGAGGGGAAGCAAAGGGAGCCTGGCTATTTTTTTGCCTTCCACCAGCTCCTGCACCTGTTCGACAGAATATTTTATATGCATGCAAAAAAATAGAAAGTTAGACATTCATCCGTCACCTCTGTTTCTGCTGCTTGAACATAACTAGCTGCTTAAAGAATTACATAATAATTGTAAATCTGCATAAAGAAACCCCCCACTGTAAATGAAATATTTCTCATAAAACTCTTTCCTTTAGTTTGGTCTAGTGGAAACTCATTTAAATTTGATTTATTGTGCCTTGGAATTTAAGACTTTGGATGAGATTAATGGGCTGTTTTCTGGTTACATCATCTTCATGGATTGCGAAGACAAGCCTACACTGAAATCACAGAGGACAGTTTAGATATAGTCCCCTTGTTAAAATAATGGAATGATGGCTGTTTCCAAGTAACTCAATAGGATAACATAACAGATAGGCTGCATAAGGAATAAATCTGAAATTTCCACTTTATAATAAGGCCAATTGCAGCAATGTCCACAACAAATGCTTTACATTACAGCGACAGGCTGTATATCATTAAATACATCAGACATGACTCATTTTCAGGTCTCTCTTCCGATTGGCTGAAAAAAAACGTGTTTTTTTTTTGTGTGTGAGTGCCCCTAGACCATATTTTTGTGAATTTCAGTGCGATCCCCAGAGAGCTTTCCTTTAGCACATTTCAAGTGGATGTGAATGTGAACGTGAATGGGACATGAAGTGAACACAGCACCAAAACATTTGGGGGAGATTTTCAAAGGTAAAAAGGACAATCAGACATCCCACTCCCACTGCAAGTCAACATATGAAAGTTGTTTTTCAAGAGTTCCCCCTTACTACTTTGTATTACAGTGTTGAGCAGAGGCCCTATCAAGACGGAGCCCCACTTGTGCAAGGTACATAATAAAGTCGATTCTATTTGAAGGGTCAAAGGGACGAAATCTGCAATTTACACTCAGGCAAAACCCTCCTGCCACCCTCCAATCGAAGTTACATTGTTAACTGGTCACTGTGACTTCCAGAATCCTGGACCCTAGAACACTGATGATTCAATCCACAGTCGTTAAACACCAGGCAGCAGTAAATCACCGATCCTATCCTGAAACCTGAATCATGTGAAACTGCTGGGTTAGGCTCCCCAAACATTTTGCAGGAATACTCGCAAATTCCAGAAACTTTTGAAGGAAAAACGAAAACTCCAGAGGTGGAAATTGTATTAAGTTGCACCCAATTTCTCAAATGGACCAGAGTTTTGTGACTATCCTTAATTATTCAAGAGCAGGTTTTGTTTCATGCTACCTCTTAATGCTGTACGGTTTGGGTTTTCTTGGCAGCATGGAAAACAGAGGTCTCTGGCAAATGCTACATTTTGCTTAATACACTTTCTTGCTCAGTTGCCATTTGGAAAAATTATGATTTATTTCACTGGCCCAATTTTTTTTTTTAAAATGGCAAACTTGGCCCATTTCAGTGTTGGTGGTTTTTTGGACAGTCCTCAGATTTTTTTTAAGGCTAGACAGCGACTTGGACTACATGCCTGCCAAGGGCAATAAGAACTTCCTTTGTGTCTCTGTATGGGCTGCTGAGTCCTTGGGACCAGATGCAGAAAGATAAGTGGGTGCTATGCACCTGGTCAATGCCCCACCTGGAGCAGGTGAGCATGGAGCAGGCAGGCGGATGGATGGAACCATGGCTCCTCCCACAACACATGAGCTGGTGAAAATATACCATAGGAGGTGGGGAAGAATACATTTGTTTCTGGTATATGCTAAGCAAGCAGCAAATTACTGACACACAGCCAGCCACCCCTACCCTGGAGCAAAGGGGAAGCAGTGAGGAAACGGTGCCTCTGAAGCGCATCTCTGAGGCACAGAAACAACGAGGAGTCTGGTGGCACAGCAACTTCTCCTGCGTGCTGCTTACAAACAACTCCTTGCTCAGGGCTGTGCCTAAACAAACAGAACCAGGTCATCCACTGGTGGAAATGGGCGCAGCTTCACTGACTCCCATGGAACTACACCCATTTACACCAGCTGAGAATCTCACCCTTAGAGAATGCACTTCTGGAGCTTGATGGGCTTTCGATGATGCTTGCCAGGGCCAATAATTCCATAAATCAAAGACGCGAGTTTGCTAATCCACATCCAGCCAGACCCCTTAGATATCCAGCAATTGGATTTGGATGGGTTCCCACTAGATTTCAGTCCCTGGGGTGATCTAGTTTAGAAAGCAAATTTCTGTACAGTGAAATGTGTTTGGCAGCCCTGCTGCAAATGAAGTTCATCCTTAGGGCGCACGCATGCACACACACACACACACACAAAGAGAGCAAAGCAGTTGCTGGGGAATTAGGTCAAATTATTGGTTGCTAGGAGGAAGAGATCCCGGTTTGCCCACATTTACCACATGAAAGGGACTGTGGGTTTTTCATTCAGACCATCAGAAGCATTATCAGAGCCATTATTTATTCTGCCAAGTGTGTGAGGTTCTTTTCCTGGATTTTCTTAATTATTAGTTAAAAACATAGCCTTGTTTAAACTCAGAAGAACATCAGGGACTGTAAAGGGAAGGGTAACAGCTGTCCTGTTTACAGTACTATAAAATCCCTCCTGGCCAGAGACTCCAAAATCCTTTTCCCTGTAAAGGGTTAAGAAGCTCAGGTAACCTGGCTGGCATCTGACCTAAAGGACCAATAAGGGGACAAGATACTTTCAAATCTTGTGGGGGGAAGGCTTTTGTTTGTGTTCTTTGTTTGGGAGTGTGTTTGTTCTCGGGACTGAGAGGGACCAGACATCAATCCAGGTTCTCCACATCTTTCTAAACAAGTCTCTCCTATTTCAAACTTGTAAGTAAATAGCCAGGCAAGGCGTGTTAGTTTTCCTGTTTTCTCAACTTGTAAATGTACCTTTTACTAGAGTGTTTATCTTTGTTTGCTGTACTTTGAACCTAAGACTAGAGGGGAGTCCTCTGAGCTCTTTAAGTTTGATTACCCTGTAAGGTTAATTTCCATACTGATTTTACAGAGATGATTTTTACCTTTTTCTTTAATTAAAAGCTTTCTTTTTAGAACCTGATTGATTTTTCCTTGTTTTAAGATCCAAGGGGTTTGGATCTTGATTCACCAGGAGTTGGTGGGAGGAAGGAGAGGGGATGGTTAATTTCTCCCTGTTGTAGATCCCAGGGGGGTTGGAACTGTATTCACCAGGAGTTGGTGGGAGGAAGGAGGGGGAATGGTTAATTTCTCCTTGTTTTAAAATCCAAGGGGTTTGGATCTGTATTCACCAGGGAATTGGTGAAGGTTTTTCAAGGCTTCCCAGGGAGGGAAAAATTGAAATGGTGGCAGCGGAACCAGAGCTAAGCTGGTAGTTAAGCTTAGAAGTTTTCATGCAGGCCCCTACATTTGTACCCTAAAGTTCAAAGTGGGGATCCAGCCTTGACACCCACATTTACCACATGAAAGGGACTGTGGGTTTTTCATTCAGACCATCAGAAGCATTATCAGAGCCATTATTTATTCTGCCAAGTGTATGAGGTTCTTTTCCTGGATTTTCTTAATTATTAGTTAAAAACATAGCCTTGTTTAAACTCAGAAGAACATCAGGGACTGTAATGCTGAGTTCTTGCTGGACCAATAAAAGCTGGGGTGTTTGATGCTATATAAATCTTGGGTTTTTAATCCCTCCTTGGGAGAAAGTGAGAGAAAAACGCAATAAAACCAGAAAAGGAGATATTGCTAAAAGAAACTAACCGAACAGCAAAAAATGAAAATGAAAACAGCCTTTAAAACATGCAGTTCCCTAAAAAGTGGTAAGTTTTCACCAGGCTTTTATTGGTTCAGGATCCTCCAACTTTATTCCCCATCTTGTGGTGGGCAGCTTGTATCTCAGTGGTCAGTAACGGTCATTCAGAGTGTCAGTGCTTTGTCCCTTGTCCAGAAGGAAAGGATGCAGTTTGCCTGCTTTCACTTTGATCTGAAAGGGTTATGGGACATGACACAACACTGACACGTGCCGAACAGCGTCAGTCCCAATGTTCAGAATCGAAGTTAGTCCAAAGAAAACATCAGGGAGATGAACTTTGCATCATATGGGTAACTTATTTACAGAGCTGGCCCTCTGATTTATTTATTTGTTTATTTAGCATCTGCAGTAACTCCATAGCAAGGCAGTGTAGAAAGCCATCAACTCCCAGTTGGAAGGTCAGTGTGTTTTTGGGAGACATTTCTGAGGTGTGCATGAGAGTTTATGGGGGTGGGTGGGTTGTTTTTTTAAGTGAGATTGTTCAGTTTTTCTGCTTTTATAGATTCTATTTACTTAATTTAGAAAAATGTAGGTAAAACTAACATGCTGCAGTGTAAAATTCTGCAGCTCTGTTTGAGACAGAAGTACTATGACCTGTACTATGACCTGCAAGACTGAATTTAGATCCCAAATGGTTCCTAAATTCTAGCCCATAGATTACATTTGGTCCGTAGAGCACTGGCTTGTGGCCCACAGACAGATGACCAGGGAAATGGTTCTCACAGTCCTCCTTTACTCCCACCTGCTAACTTGCATTACCATGTAGCTTGAAGTAAATGCTAATGTAAATTTCCCATGTTTGTCATTACTGGAGTTGCTATAGAAAATTCACATGATCCCAAATGGGAGAGAATCATAGAATCCCCAGACAGATTTTTGGTTCCTTCAAGGATTAAACTTATCACCCTGGGTTTAGCAGGCTAATGCTCAAACCACTGAGCTATTCCTCCTCCTCAATAGGAGGTGACCCATAGCACTGTGAGTGGGAAGAGAGGCAACTGTGAGGGCGCTCGAACGTGGTTCACAGAATTGTGAATGAAGGAGAGTGTGACGTGTCATTCCATATTCTTTATGAAAATATGCTTATGATCTGAATGACATAACTGAGATACTTTATTCTAGATGGCTCATGTAAGATATCATTGGAAAGGTTATGATTTACTGAATGTGATTATCCAATTTGTATGCCTGTATCATTTCTGTATCTGAACTTAGGAATATTGACTCTGTATCTGTATTTCAACTATGCTACTTTGGGTGACGCCCCCTGCCAACGCTTCAGGAACAGCAATGGAAAAGCCAGACAGGGTGGATGGCCCATCAGCAAGGACAATGAGCTGTGAATGAGCCATACTGCCACTGACTCATGGATGCCTTGATCCTACAAAGTCAGGTGGTCTTGTCGCCTGATACGAAACATTACCTGGGACTTATTGTAACTTTCCACTGGAAGGGAAGGGAGGTCAAGTTTGGGAAACAAAGGATTACCACCTTATGTAAATCCTATTTAAGGGTGGGGAAGAAGGCACACAGGACTCCTCCTCTCCATGGCCTGTCTGCCAAGAAGAAACACTGAAAAAGGAAAACTGAAGGTAAGGGAGGAGTCCAGACTGAGACAGGGGTCCAGTCTGAAAAGGAATATAACTGGAACTCTGAACCACAGAAACTTTGCAAACTGCCTGCAACGATATCTAGGGGGAGAAATACTATTTGTAACCAATGTCTTTAGTGAAACTAGCTTAGTTTGCATGTTTGATTTCATTTGCTTAGTAATCTGCTTTGTTCTGTTTGTTATCTCTTATAATCGCTTAAAATCTGCCTTTTATAGTTAATAAAAATTTGTTTTGTTTATTATTAAACCCAGTTTCTGTAATTTCTAACGGGGGATGGGGACAAGAAGTGTGCACATCTCTGTCCACATTGAGGGAGGGGGTGAATTTCATAATATATCTTTGGGTCTGCGCTCCCAGGGAGGTGGACACCTGAGTGTTGGAGCAAGTCCCTTAAACTGAGTCTTCCCACAGCTGATCTGCAGCTGGGTGTGTCCCTGCCTGTGTGTGTGTGTGTGTGTGTTAGAGGAGGTTTCAAGAGCCTAGCTCAGCAAGACAGGTTAAAGGGGGCCCATGCTGGCAGAACAGGTAGACTCAGTGGTATCTCAGCACATCAGGTGGCTTCCCAATGGGTCCAGCCCATCACAGAGAGATGTCTGCAAGACAATATCTCTAACATGAGGTTCATCCCGGTCCCGATGAAGACATTAATTGCCTCCCATTGCTCTCTCTCTTTCTCTGCTCCCTTCTTCTGACTAACTCTCCCAGACTGCATTGAAACCCCACACCTCCTATTTGCCCCCATTTCTTCTCCCAGCAGCCAGGCCCTCTTTCTGCTTTCAGTCATCTGCAGTAAGTGCCTTCATCCCCCTAAATTTGTCACAGGACCCTCTGCACTAGCTGCAGTGTTGCTTCTATGGAGGATGCAAAGGGCTGTGAATTGCCAAGGTGCCTACTCACAGAACTGAGCAGAACCAGATACACCTTTGTGAAAGAGGGACCAATGGGCAGAAAATTCACAGCCAAAGATTGCTCAGCAAGTGAGTCAAGGGATGATCTTAGTACTGGTCAAGCAGCCTAACACCATAAGATATATCACTATGGGCACCTGCTTACATAGCCTCTGCATGAGAGGTAACATGCCTTCCAACATGAATGCAAGACAGGGGCACATTGCATGTATTAGTTCCTGGTTAGCGTTCATTTTTGTGTAATAATTAACAGTAATTCTGCACTCAGGAAGGCAAAAGACACAAAAACGCAGGGGAAAACCCAGTAACTAGAAATCCGTTAAACATTGTGTGTTGTAAGGTGTAAGCGTGCGACTCACTGATCAACACACTCCTTGGTGGTTGGGCATGGCATTGCACGCTCATCTCCTTTAGCATCCCCTACTGACAGCCATGCCAGCCCTGCAGTAATCTGTTTTGTCTTGTGACTTGGCCCTGCAGCCAGGTCACATAGAGTCCCACTCCTTCTGGGGTAAACCAATCGTCCAACAACTATTAGTCCTTTAACGTCATGTTGGACCCTCAAGTCCAAGTCCAGATTCACTAGGCCCTACTCTGGTTATCGGGGGGTTTCAGTTCAACTTACCCCTTGTCAGCGGGTTTCTGCTCCACCTTCCTTGGAGGGCTGGTAGGGGACCCAGGCCCGCCCTCTCCACTGGGTTCCGGTCCAGGGGCCCGTGCATAGGCAGCCAAGGCCTGACTACACAGGCCTCTTGTTGTCTTCCTGGTCCACTTCCTACCTAGCCCTGCCTCGGGCCTTTGCCTCAGGCTATTCCCAGGCCCCCAGTGTCTCAGCTCCATGCTCTCTAAGCCTCTTCCCCAGGCTCACTGCAGAGCTTCTCAGCACTTCCTACCCACCGGCTGGTTCTCCTGCGGGGGAGTTTTCTCTGTGCCCCTGGCAGGGCAGTCCCTGACCCATCTGGAGCCTTCTTGCTCCCTGAGCCCCTCCACCAGTGCACAGAATCCCAGCTTCCTGCGGCTTTCTTTCCCAACTGCCTTGGGCTCCCTGTGGCAGACGTACTTTCCTTCAGGGAGGCTCTATCTGCCAGCAGCCCTATTCAGCGCCCTGACTCCAGCAAGGCTTCTCTCCCTGAGGGAGAGCCAGAGATCTGCTCTCCTTCCTGGTCAGGCCCCACCTGAGCCAGGTTCAGCCCTTTTAACTCCTCTCTCCAGGTTTGACACTTATTGCAGATGTTGTGGGTAGGGCTGATTACACTCACAGGTTCTCTGTAACCCTTTTAGGCCCAGCTTGGGGTTGGGACACCCCATCACGTAAGGCTTTAATAGACAAACTTTTCCTGAGGTTTACTCCTTGATTGTGATCTTTCCTTGGAAATACAGAATGTATCCTACTCACATTATTTTCATTATTATTATTTGACTCCCAAGAATGCCTCCCACATTCACTCACGGAGAACTCAGCTCTAACAATACAAAGGGTTACCTTCTCCTTTCTTGTCATTTTAGGTATATTTTCTGCAATGTTAATCTTGGGAATTCACATGCGCCTGACCTCAGGACTTTGGGGACAAAACATTGGGGGTATGTTCTGGAGAAGCAGCACTGTCTAAACTGATCACTGGACCAGGAAACAAGAACTCCAGAGTCCTGGCTCTGTCACCATGTGACTTTGGACAAGTCACTTAGGTCCTGATTCAGCAAAGCACTTAAGCACATGCAGAACTTTAAGCATGTGTTCTATTTGATTCATCACCACAGAACCTGTGACCCAGAACCTCAAAGGTATTTAGGAACCCAACTCCCATTGATTTAAATGAGAATTAGGAACCTAAACCTGCTTGAAGATCTTGGCCTGAGTGCCTTCCAGCAGTGCATTAAGTAATGTGACTAACACCTGTGCTTAAGTGGTTGGCTGAATAGTGACCTTTAACTGTGTGCTTCAGTGTATCCAGCCACGAAAGAGAGATTATGATCCTTCCTGGCCTTCCTCCCCAAAGTGTTTTGAAGATTCATGAGTTAATGTGTGTGAAGGACTTTGAAGTTGCAATGCACTCATTAGTGCTAAGCATTATTGTGATAGCCAGTCTTTTGGAAAACCTTGGAAGTGTCTAGCAAATCTCTGCAGTCAAATTGACTGTGTGTAGCCAACGGAATTGCAACATCTGACTTTAAATCTCCTCACTTCCACTCAGAGCCCAACCAAGCAGTCCTTATATAGGTAAAACTCCCAGTGAAGTCAATGGGAGGTTTGACTGTATGAGACATTTACAGCCTCAATCCTTTGCAAGCAATTCACTAATACCACAATGAAAGTCAAAAGACATACCAGAGATGTACGTGCTTCATGAAAGTGAATCACAGTGAAGATTGATAAGATATGGAGATACTGTTTTATGCACTAGTAGCCTGACTTTGCCAGAAAAGAAAGTGAATCACAAGCCCATCTAGGCTATGAGATACCATAATGATGGGCATGGTATACAAAGATAGACACAGACACAGGAGGGGCTCAAAGGAGAAGCAGAACAGTCATAAGTATCATTATACAACAAGTAACGCGATTTCATTTAGGATGTCAAATCTGCCCAGCCTTCTCAACAGGAAATGGTCTCTAATTGTAAAGTAGAAATGTAATATCCAAAACATATTCGCTGAACCACATGTCTGTGTGAAGGTGAAACTACCAAAGTGTTGGTCCCTTTTTAAAAATCTGACCCATTCATGTCATGGAACAAAGAGCCAAATCCCACAGTGGTGCAAGTCAGCAGAGCTCTGTTGAAGTCAATAGAACTATGCTGATTTTGCTGAGGATCTGGCCTTATATAAGAACATAAGAAGTCCCACACCAGGTCAGACCAATGGTCTATCTAGCCCAGTATCCTGTCTCTGATAGTGGCGAGTGCCAGAACCTCAGGGGAAGTGTACAGAACAGGGCAGTTGGAGTGATTTACCCCATTCTTCCCCTCGCAACTTCTAGCAGTCAGTGGTTTAGGGTCACACCAAGCATGGGGTTGCATCTTGGCTAAAGGCCATTGATGGAATTTATCTAGTATGTGCTTTTGGCCATCATACCATCCCATAGCAACGAGTTCCACAAGTTAAATGAGTGTTGTGTGAAAAGTACTTCCCTTTCTCTGTATTAAACCTGCTGCCTATTAATTTCATCAAGTGACCCTGGGTTTGTGTGAGGGTGTAAATAACACCTCTCTAGTCACTTTTTCTATATCATTCATGATTTTATAGACCTCTATCATATGTCCCCTTAGTTGTCTCTTTTCTAAAATGAACAGCCTTAACTTTTTAGTCTCTCCTCATACTGAAGCCTATCCATACCGTTGATCATCTTTGTTGCCCTTTTCTAATCCTTTTCCATTTCCACAATATCCTTTTTAAGATGGGGAACCAGAACTGGTCAAGGATTGGGCATATACCATCGATTTATATGGTGGCATAATGATATTTTCTAGCCCTTTCCTAATAGTTCCTAACATTCTGTTAGCCTTTTTGACCACTGCTGTATACTGAGCTGAAGTTTTCAAAAAGCTATCCATGGTGAGTCCAAGATCTTTCTCTTGAGTGGTAACAGCTAATTTAGAACCCATCATTATATATGTGTAACTGGGATTTTTCCCCCAATGTGCATTACTTTGCACTTATGAATGTTCAGTTTCATCTGCCATTTTGTTGCCCAATCACCCAGTTTTGTAAGATTCCCCCAGTAACTCTTCACAGTCAGCTCTAGACTTAACTATCTTAAATAAATTTTGTATCATCTGCAAACTTTGACACTTCACCATTCACTCCCTTTTCCAGATTAATGAATATATTGAACAACACTGGTCCCAGTACAGATCCTTGGGAGACCTCGCTGCTGACCTCTCTCCATTGTGAAAACTGGCCATTTATTCCTATCCTTTGTTTCCTACCTTTTAACCAGTTATAGATCCATGAGAGGACCTTCCCTGTTGTCCCATGACTACTTAGGTTCCTTAAGAGCCTTTGGTGATGAACCTTGTCAAAGGCTTTCTGAAAATCCACGTAAGTTATATCAGCTGGATCACCCTTATCCACATTCTTCTTGATGCACAAGTAGATAGACAGGCCTGACTAAACCACTCACTTAACAGATGCCAGATGAGCACCAGAGCACAGGAAAGTTACCATAAAGAATATGTTTAGCCATGCTGTTAGTGCCTGTTTTAACAAAAGAACCAGGCATTTTAAGTCTATTTATTACCAATGCCTATTGAAATGTAGTCAGATTTGATAACGGAAAGTCAAGTGGAGAAATAGCCCAGGCCCTTTGTTTTCTAACAATTAAACAAAATCTTGCTTTTGCTAGACAGAACATTGATATGAATCATTGATGCTTGACTCTTTGTAACTTTTTATCTTTTATAAATGAATCTTGTAATTACTGTGAAATGATAAATATAATGAAAAAGCTATTGAGAAAACATCATGCTGATCATCCATAACGATTTTAACAGACATCAAATTTAGCCAGTTATGTCATGCTTTATATTTGGAACGTATCCCATAGTAACCATGTGAATTGTTTCCGCTTAAACATATCATGTAGGTTCATGCTAGCTTAGCAGAAGGCGAGGGAAATGCCAGCATAAGCTGCTGAGGTAATTTATCTCAAACAATTCTTTTATAAAACTAACCCCCTCCTTACCCCACCCCCCAAGAAATCCTGTGAATCTGTCATTGCAAGAAACAACTTTTCCTCAAGCTGTTTCTGTGACAGTGATACTGAAGAGGCCAAATTCAGCCCTGGTGTAATTCAGCGGGAGTCTGAGAAGTTACACCTTGGCTAAATAGCCCCTGTATATCTTTGTTTAAGATTTCCAGGGTGGGATTCCCTTTTCCCCCATTACCTCAACCTCTGGGACCTCAGTTCTGAGTTAGGAATGCAGCACATCAAACCAAAACTGACAGGAACTTTTGGGGTTTCTGCTTTCTAACTGACTTTTCAGCTGGTTTCCTGTGCTCTGTTGCTCATCTGGCATCTGTTTATTGAGTGGCTTAGTCAGTCCAGCCCATCTACTTATATGGCCCCATTACTGTAGATTCTGAGATCCTCAAAATATTAATCATAGAATCATAGAATATCAGAGTTGGAAGGGACCTCAAGAGGTCATCTAGTCCAACCCCCTGCTCAAAGCAGGACCAATTCCCAGCTAAATCATCCCAGCCAGGGCTTTGTCAAGCCGGGCCTTAAAAACCTCCAAGGAAGGAGACTCCACCACCTCCCTAGGTAACGCATTCCAGTGTTTCACCACCCTCCTAGTGAAATAGTTTTTCCTGATATCCAACCTGGACCTCCCCCACTGCAACTTGAGACCATTGCTCCTTGTTCTGTCATCTGCCACCACTGAGAACAGCCGAGCTCCATCCTCTTTGGAACCCCCCTTCAGGTAGTTGAAGGCTGCTATCAAATCCCCCCTCATTCTTCTCTTCTGGAGACTAAACAATCCCACTTCCCTCAGCCTCTCCTCATAAGTCATGTGCTCCAGACCCCTAATCATTTTTGTTGCCCTCCGCTGGACTCTTTCCAAGTTTTCCACATCCTTCTTGTAGTGTGGGGCCCAAAACTGGACACAGTATTCCAGATGAGGCCTCACCAATGCCGAATAAAGGGGAACGATCACGTCCCTCGATCTGCTGGCAATGCCCCTACTTATACAGCCCAAGATGCCGTTAGCCTTCTTGGCAACAAGAGCACACTGTTGACTCATATCCAGCTTCTCGTCCACTGTGACCCCTAGGTCCTTTTCTGCAGAACTGCTACCTAGCCATTCGGTCCCTAGTCTGTAGCAGTGCATGGGATTCTTCCGTCCTAAGTGCAGGACTCTGCACTTGTCCTTGTTGAACCTCATCAGGTTTTTTTCGGCCCAATCCTCTAATTTGTCTAGGTCCCTCTGTATCCGATCCCTACCCTCTAGTGTATCTACCACGCCTCCTAGTTTAGTGTCATCTGCAAACTTGCTGTGAGTGCAGTCCACACCATCCTCCAGATCATTAATAAAGATATTAAACAAAACCGGCCCCAGGACCGACCCTTGGGGCACTCCGCTTGAAACCGGCTGCCAACTAGACATGGAGCCATTGATCACTACCCGTTGAGCCCAACGATCTAGCCAGCTTTCTATCCACCTTACAGTCCATTCATCCAGCCCATACTTCTTTAACTTGGCGGCAAGAATACTGTGGGAGACTGTATCAAAAGCTTTGCTAAAGTCAAGGAATAACACATACACTGCTTTCCCCTCATCCACAGAGCCAGTTATCTCATCATAGAAGGCAATTAGGTTAGTCAGGCACGACTTCCCCTTCGTGAATCCATGCTGACTGTTCCTGATCACTTTCCTCTCCTCTAAATGTTTCATAATTGATTCCTTGAGGACCTGCTCCATGATTTTTCCAGGGACTGAGGTGAGGCTGACTGGCCTGTAGTTCCCCGGATCCTCCTTCTTCCCTTTTTTAAAGATGGGCACTACATTAGCCTTTTTCCAGTCATCTGGGACCTCCCCCGATCGCCATGAGTTTTCAAAAATAATGGCTAATGGCTCTGCAATCTCACCCGCCAACTCCTTTAGCACCCTCGGATGCAGCGCATCTGGCCCCATGGACTTGTGCACGTCCAGTTTTTCTAAATAGTCCCGAACCACTTCTTTCTCCACAGAGGGTTGGTCACCTTCTCCCCGTGCTGTACTGCCCAGTGCAGCAATCTGGGAGCTGACCTTGTGCGTGAAGACAGAAGCAAAAAAATCATTGAGTACATTAGCTTTTTCCACATCCTCGGTCACTAGGTTGCCTCCCTCATTCAGTAAGGGGCCCACACTTTCCTTGATTTTCTTCTTGTTGCTAACATACCTGAAGAAACCCTTCTTGTTACTCTTAACATCTCTTGCTAACTGCAACTCCAAGTGTGATTTGGCATTCCTGATTTCACTCCTGCACGCCTGAGCAATATTTTTATACTCCTCCCTGGTCATTTGTCCAATCTTCCACTTCTTGTAAGCTTCTTTTTTGCGTTTAAGATCAGCAAGGATTTCACTGTTTAGCCAAGCTGGTCGCCTGCCATATTTACTATTCTTTCTACACATCGGGATGGTTTGTTCCTGCAACCTCAATAAGGATTCTTTAAAATACAGCCAGCTCTCCTGGACCCCTTTGCCCTTTATGAATTCGTTCTCACAAGATCCCTGTGAGGTAGGGAATTATTATCCTCATGGGGAACTGAGGCACATAGAGATCAAGGACATGATTTTAATCCCATTGGGGTGCAAGGGAGGCATTGCACAGACTTTGAAATCAGGCCCTAACTGATTTGCTTAGGCTCCCAGAAAGTCTGTAGTGGGACCAAGAACTGAGCCCTGAACCCCAGGCCAGCTCCTTAACCACCAGTGCATCTTTCTTCTCCATGCGGGTGCCAGTGCAGCTCCATAACCAGGGGGTGAGGGAAAAACCTGTTAGCTGTTTTCTCCAGGTGTGTTATTTCTGCAGAGCTCACACTGTCTAATTTTCACACCTAGGCGCCTTAACAGCACATCCAAGTCCCTCCTTTGGGTGCTCCAGCTCCTATGGACAGAAATGTCCAGTGTATACACTGGTGTGCCAGTCTGAGTCACAGAGGGGAAATGCAGGATCGGGCCATCCTAGCAAGGCATTGCAAAGTGCTGTCTATGCACTGGATCGTCCCCAAACCTCTGTCTGCTCTCTGGCGACTACCACCTGCATGACTAGCTCAGTGGGGCAGTTTTATTTGGAAAGTGGATTATTAACATTGCCAAGGGGTCAGAAAGATATAAAAATAATGACTGACAAATTTAACAGACATGGCATATCGACCATTATTTACCTCTTGGCTGAGAGGTCTGGTCAACGGCCAGAGCTACATCTTCAATGTCTCAGTGCATCCTTCGAAGTTGATTTGTGTGTGGGGGAGGGAGGGAAGGTGCAATAGAGTCCTTGAGGGCCAGGGAGCCTAGTGGTTAGCACACCTGGTTTTCAGTCTATCGCCTCCCAGGCAAAGTGAGGGGGAAAGATGTCTGGCCCCTACCCTAGGACAAAGGCATGGAAGTCTCAGTTTGCATCAGGGCCTTGCTCTGAACCAGGCATGGTAGGGGGACCCAGGCCGTCCCTCTCCACCTGGTCCCAGCCCACGACCCTATTGAGGAGCCATACTGGCAGAGTCCTGCCCACCAAACTCCTAGTCTGCCGCCCTGGCCTACTTCCTGCTTAAACTCTCCTTCCGTTTGGGGCATGGTCCCCTCCAGTACAAACGCTCAGGAGCTCAGAGCTCAAAATGAGCACAGCCCCGCAGGGCCTACCGGTTCTCCACAGGAGAGTCACAGGAGACAGTGCCTGTGAGTCTTACCAGCACCTTGGTCCCATCTCAGACTTAACCCTCCCTCTGGCTTCCAGAAGAAGGGCTTGTCTTCCCTCCAGCCTAGGGTGACCAGATGTCCCGATTTTATAGGGACAGTCCCAATTTTGGGGTCTTTTTCTTATATAGGCTCCTATTACCCACTACCCCCTGTCCTGATTTTTCACACTTGTTGTCTGGTCACCCTACTCCAGCCAGGGCTTCTGAACAACTTTTAACCTCTCCTCCAGCCAGAGTATACGCTGCAGGCCTGGAGGGGCAGAGTTACCTGGGCCCCGTATTGCCCTTTTATCCCTGTGGGGCCTGTGTGGGGTTTGTACAGCCCATCACAGGGGGTCCTAAGAACACATCAGTATTCCACACAACCGCTAGGCACCCATGTTGTATTGAACTGCCTAGTGAGTACGTGTGTTACTGCCCCCGTCTGGAGTTAAACTCTAACTGCATGCCCTCTTACCATTGAATGCAGCTTTTCCTCAAGCTCTCCTGGCAGGGGTCCTGCACTTGGGAGTAGGTGGGGTTGATTCCTGTTCCCGCTTCCACTGTTTGGTTTGGAGGGACCAAATCAGTATCCAGTAGGTTGACAACAACAACCACAAAATCCTAGGTGGCTTTGCATTTTTTCACCTCACTCTATAGCGGTAACAACAAAGGATTGTCCTATGTCGCGCAGTATAGTAATGATCACTAAGCAAGGAAATCCAGTGTTTCAGGGAGCACAGTGCGAATGAGGTGTTTGCTCCATTCCCTCCCTCTGCGTGCTCACCTCAGCCTCACTCCACCTGCCTCCTTCTGCTTCCTCCTTTCCCACCCTGCCCTGTCTCCCTCCACCCCTCCCTTCAATGCCCCTCTCCTTCCCTTCATGTTTTCATTTAGCTAACTCCCTCCTAACTAAACCCCACTCAAACCATTACAAAAATATTGTGGCACTAACCTGCCATTTGCTGCCATTGCACTGTTCACTCTGCTTGTATGTTCGGTCCTTCCCCTTCCCCACCCCCGGCCCCGCCCCAACTCCGCCCATTCCCCAAAGTCCCCGCCCTAACTCCCCCTCCTCCCTCCCAGCCACACAAAAAGGGCTGCCCTAGCGCTACCGGCTTCACGGTTTGCTGGGCAGCCTCCAGACCCTGTGCCCCCGGCCGGCGCTTCCCCAGCACAGCTGGAGTCCGGGAGGGGAAGCGCCCGGCCGGGGGCGCAGGGTCTGGAGGCTGCCCGGCAAACCATGAAGCCGGCAGCCCCCTTGCCTCCGGACCCTGCGCCCCCAGCTGGGCATCTCCCCTCCCAGGCTCCAGCTGCTGTGCTCCTCCCCTGACTCTTCGGCTCTGTTTAAGAGCCGAGCTGCCCGAGCCAGCGCTACCGGCTTTGGGCAGCCCCCGTGCCTCCGGACCCCAGCCGCCGGAGCAGAGCAGCTGGAGCCCGGGAAGGGAAGTGCCCGGCCGGCAGCTTGGGGTCTGGAGGCATGGGGCTGCCCGAAGCCGGTAGCGCTGGCTCGGGCAGCTTGGGTCCGGGGGCGCAGCTCCAGCCCCAGGGGGACGCAAATCCGGACAGTGCCGGCTCCCCGCAACGCGCTGGTGTCCACAACCTGCGATGGCTGCTGAGTGGCGCCCAGAGACACCCCCCACCCAAAGGACAGGGGCCTGCGGCCTCCCTCCCTCGACGGCTTGCTGCCTCACAGGGGCAGGTTGGTCGCGTCGCAGGGGCCGCTGGGAGTTGTAGTTCTCGGCCGCTCCCCTCTCCCGGCTCTCCCTGGAGCATGAGGCCCAGCATGCCCTGGGCAGGAGCCGAGTGTCGCACCGAGATGATGTCACAGCGGGCGACCCACACACACAAATTCGGAGATCCTAGCCTCCCTATTTCCCTGGACATGTCCGGCTTTTTGGCAATTCCCCCCGGACGGGGATTTGGGGACCAAAAAGCCGGACATGTCCGGGGAAATCCGGACGTATGGTAACCCTACCTTCCCTATATCTAGTGTCTACAGAGACTGTGAGCACTATGGTAGGGTTACCATATTTCAACAATCAAAAAAGAGGACGGGAGGAGCCCCGCCCTAGCCCCGCCCCCGTCCTGTCCTAGCCCCGCCCCTGCCCCTTCCACTCCCTCCCACTTCCTGTCCCCTCAGAATCCCCAACTCTCCCCCCCACTCCTTGTCCCCTGACTGCCCCCTCCTGGGACCCCTGCCCCTAACTGCCCCCCAGGACTCCACCCCCTCCCTAAGCCTCCCTGCCTCTTGTCCCCTGACTGCCCCCTCCTGAGACCTTCCCCACATCCTAACTGGCCCCCTAGGACCCTACCCCCTACCTGTCCCCTGACTGCCCCAACCGTTATCCACACCCCCACCCCCTGACAGCCCCCCCCAGAACTCCTGACCCAACTAAACCCCTCTGCTCCCTGTCCCCTGATTGCCCGCTCCTGGGACCCCTGCTCCTAACTGCCCTCCAGAACCCCACCCCCTACCTAAGCCTCCCTGTTCCTTATCCCCTAACTGCCCCTTCCTAAGACCCCTCTCCCTAACTGCCCCCTAAGATCCTACCTCCTACCTGTACCCTGACTGCCCAAAACCTTATCCACCCC
The DNA here is from genome assembly GCF_011386835.1 of Chrysemys picta bellii. NCBI lineage: Eukaryota > Metazoa > Chordata > Testudines > Emydidae > Chrysemys > Chrysemys picta. The sequence goes on from NW_027052905.1 coordinate 67,028, forward strand.
CCCAGAAACCCCCCCCTGAACTCCCGACCCAACCCCCACTTCTTGTCCCCTGACTGCCCCCTCCTGGGACCCCTGCTCCTAACTGCCCCCCAGAACCCCACCCCCTACCTAAGCCTCCCTGTGCCTTGTCCCCTAACTGCCCCCTCCTGAGACCCCCCCACCTGTACCCTGACTGCCCAAAACCTTACACCCCCAACCCCCAGACAGCCCTCCCCGAACTCCTGACCCATCCAACCCTCCCCCGTGCTCCCTGTCTCTTGACTACCCCCCCCCCAGAACCTCCCTGCCGCTTCTCTGACCCCCTGGCCCCCTTATTGTGCTGCAGAACGGCGCGCTCGACAGTGGGGGAGGGGAGCAGGGTCGGAGCTCCAGACTGCCGGAGGCCCGAGGCGAACGGCCGGCTGGCGATCTGCTAATGCAGGGAGGGAGGGGGAGGGAGAGAGAGGAGGGGACTGGTCTCAAGTTGCAGGGGAGAGGAGGGGGAAGTGAAGGAAAGGCTCTGGCTGCCGGAGCCCGTGCGAGTGGCACGATCCGGCCGGCTGCCCTGTAAGCCGCGCACGCTCTGCATGGGGGAAATCCGGACATTGACAAATTCCCCCCGGATGCTATTTTTAACTCAAAAAAGCCGGACATGTCCGGGGGAATCCGGACGAATGGTAACCCTAACTATGGAGCAGGGACTGTCTCTTGCGCCATGTCTGTACAATGCATAGCACAATGAATAACTCTCTAAGCACCACTGTCATACACATATTACAGAATAACAAATACAGTATATATTGCACCATGTTCTTGGCTGCTTCATTCTCAGCTAAGGAACAATGCTGCAACTTCCAGGTTTTGGCCTAAATGCTTGCATCTGTATCAGCCACAGCTGAAAGGCATCGTCACTGATACTCAGCGTTAGGGCTACCATACGTCCGGGTTTCCCCGGACATGTCCGGCTTTTCGCTCCTTAAATAGCTGTCCAGGGGGGAATTTCTAAAAATCTAAAAATGTCCGGGATATCCCCCCGGTCGGCTATTTATTGACCGAAAAGCGGCTGACAGGGCGGCAGAGCGCTGCTTGCACTGGGGTCTCGGCAGCCAAAGCCCCTTCCCTGCCCCCCCCCCCCCCCCGCACCCCTTGCAGCCTTAGCACGCCGCCTGGCAGCGCTGGGGGGCGGGGCTGTGCGCCTGTGAGGGAATGCGGCGGTGGGGCTGGCAGCGGTGGCCAGAGCCCCTCCCCCGCTTCCCCCCTCCTCCACAGCCTCAGCATGCCGCCCGGCAGCGCTCGGGTGGGGCGGGGCGCTCTTTGGGGCGCGGAGCCAGACACCTGCTCTAAGCCGAGCGGCACGGTAAGGGGGCTGGGGAGTTGGAGAAGGGGGGCAGTCAGGGGACAGGGAGTGGGGGGGTGCTTGGATGGGTCGGGGGTTCTGGGGGGGCTGTCAGGGGGTGAGAAGTGGAAAGGAATGGCTAGGGGGTGGGGCTACCCCCCCCAATGGAGTGTCCTCTGTTTTGAAAGTTCAGATATGGTAACCCTAATGTAGCTGGCTGGGTGGGAAGGAAGAAATGCAAGTCACTGACTTACCTTTCATTAACAGTGCTGAACTCTAAGCAGAGTCAGGCTTTAAGCCATCTTCTAGGCCATATGTTAATACAGTCTCTTTAAAATGCGATGCACACAACAGGTTCCATTCATAAATCTAATTGCATTCTGTCAGCATCACAGGGCTAGCTTCAGATGTGGTATAAGCAATTGATGTCAAATCAAGCTGCACCTATTTACACCAGGTCTGAGCTTAGCCCACCGATGTGGCAAGTCCTAAAAATCAGAGACTCAATGAAGAAGAGAAATCCCTCCTCCCACTCCTTCCTATTTCAACAAGCTGGGGTGGTTTTTTTTTTCCATTTATGACCAAATAGTCTTTTAATAAAAATGCTGAATGAGGCTGGCTAACCCCAAAGTTTGAATGTAGTAGACCTTATGGTTTACACGCCCGCATGACAACAGTCAAAACAGAACTCCGCCTGTCAGTACATAAAGTCGTAAGGGTGTCTGCAGTGTTAAGAATCAGACAGCATCAGACAGATGGGTCTCTAGAAAGCTTGAAACAAGCAGACCTCAAGTCACCTCGAGCCTATAAAACCACTTCCTGGCTTTAGTCGAAGGTAGAGAGAGTTCCATAAATAAAGCAAAGTGACCAACAAACAGAGGCCTGGTAAGAAAGGAGTAAACCCCCCTCCTTTTTCATGTGGAAAACAGTCTATGCCCTAACAGGCCTAGGAGGGCTGGAGTTGAACCAGAGGAAATGTGCATTGCACTGTGGGAATGAAAAGGTAGCCTTCAAAGGGGGGGTGGGGGGAATGGCAGGAGTTTGAGAAGGAAGAGAGCTATTGTTGTTGCTTTCTTGCTAATTTCTGTTTTATAGAGAAGGCCTGAACATTTGCTTTTTTCCACGCAACTCCTGGCTCCCCCAAAGTTTTGTTTCTGCATGTTTTTAACCCTAGATATGTCATAATAGGCAGTGTGGGGTTTCCTTGGGAGTCTCAAGTGTGCATTCAGAGCTTTCTGTGCCCTTAACTGAAGGTCCCATGTGGTCACTTTGTCCCTTTCCAGTTGTGTGCCCCAGCACTGGAGAATCCCCAGGTGGGGTAGATCTCACGTAGCTCACTCCACACTGCTCCCCTGCCAGTCCCCAGCACAGGAAGCAGGTGTGCGCTGGGCAGAAGAAGGGGGGCGTATACACTCCTGCACTCCAGTGATCCCCCACTGACAGAATGGCCCTTTGGGGCTCTTGGCAGCTGGGTGTGATTTAAAGCATCTCTGCACCATCCTCCCCTTTCCCACTGCTCGGACAGACCCATGAATCAGGCCCGAAGAGTCTGAATAAAAATCCCTTTCCCCTCGATTCGTCAGGTTTATTTGCATGGCAGCTCTGATGACATAATCTAACGAGGTCTCCAGTCATAGGGGCTTTCAGGAAAGACAGGGGAGACATGAACTGAATTTTTAAATGTACAAAATAAGCAACAAACAGAAGAGTAAAAAAACCAAACCAAACCCACCTTTCCGGGCTGCATAAAGGAGCAAAACAGGCCCAGACTCAGTTTTGGCCCTGGTCACTGTTAGAACCCAATTCAGCACATGTTCTGTTCCCATCTCAGCGGATCTGTCAACTATGCTCTGTCATTTTCCTCCCCAGGTCTGATCCTAAGCAACGGGCCCACACTGAGCAGCGAGGTCAGATATGGTCAGGGTGGAGCAGCTAGGGCACAGCTCCCAGCTGATGGAAAAACATCTCCTCTAAGCAAATTGGCTTGCTGGTTCTCCAGTGGATCCACACCCACTGGAAAACAGGACTTCCAGGCAACCAAACACTTGGGGGTGTGTGTGTGTGTGTGTGTGTGTGTGTGTGTGTGTGTGTGTGTGTGTGTGTGTGTGTGTGTGTGTGGAAGTAGCTGCATTTAAAGAAAAGAAACCTGCTTATACCAGAACAGAAACATTTGCCCCAGTTTAGAGGAATGGCGAGGTTAGTGTCAGTTCAGATAGCTTGGGCTGCTGGAGGTTAGGCTGGAGAAAGGCTTGGATTTCAGCACCCTTTCTGCAACCCTGCAGCTATACCAACATTCCTCTGCTCCCGACTTCCTTTCAGCACGACTGGAGTTTAAACCGTCTGCTTTTTCAAAGCTGCCCTTCCCCAGTTTCTCTTGCAGCTTCTTTTCTATGAAAAATAAGACGTGTGTGATGAAGGGGGGTGGAAACAAAGAAATCCAAGTGATTGCTCTGCAGGCAGGTGAGCCGCTTAGAAAGCTGAAGTACGTATTTGGAGGTCTCTCCAGACTGACACCCATGGCTGAGGTTTAAATTTTAACTTTCGTAGAGAGTTGGACTGGAAAATTGTTTCCCTTGGGCAGCTTGCTAGGGTCAGGAACAGGACTTACTGTCCTTAACTATTAGGTTAACAGGAGAGGGAGCATCCTACAGGTGACAGTGTCAGCCAAAGAGGGACATTGGCTAAGGTCCACCCCATGAGCTGGAGACATGCCAGTTAACAACAGGGGCAAAAACAGAACATTGAGAACAGAATGGGAGAAAGGAATTTGTCTCGGCAAGGTATTGTTCTCCATTAATCTCATTAGTGTAAATGAGAGAGATGATAATGAGCTTAGTCAATTACCTGAACCCTGGAAAGAGTAAGATCTACTGAAGGAAATGTAAGGAAGAGTGTTAGGGGGCTTATTCCTTCACCCTCTTACTTCCCTGGTCCTTCTCGCATGAACAGAGAGCAACAATACCCGAAGTCCAAAGGCACAAACAATTCGATGTTTATTGGGGTGAACTTTTAGCAAGCATGATTCCAGTTTCCTTCCTCTGTGTCCCTCTTCCCAGCTCTGACACCACAGAGCCATCCCTGTTCCCATTCCCTGTTCCCATTCCCCCCTTAGCAAAACATGATTCCAATTTCCCCACCCCCATTCCCTGTTCCCATTTCCCCTTAGCAAAACATGATTCCAATTTCCTAACCCCCATTCCCTGTTCCCAATTCCCCCCTTAGCAAAACATGATTCCAATTTCCCCACCCCCATTCCCTGTTTCCATTTCCCCCCTTACTTTCTGATTGATTGCAGACTATATAGTAAAACTTGAGTTCTGCTTAGCTATACCTTAACCAATTATTTTACTGAAATTTAACTAACCAATTCTAACATACTGTAACATGGTTATTTAACCAATTATATTTTACCACCTTAATTGGTTTACACCCAACAAAATTCATTATACAGCAGACAGAAACAATTACAGAACCAGACAGAGACCATGCAAATAAACATACAAAACAATACAGAAGCGAGGATTTCACATCCCAGCTATTGATAAGTGAGTTCTTGCCAGACAGGAGGCTATTAAACTAAGTTTCCTTTTACATCTTCTAGGCTCTTCCCTGTCTCTGGAGGTGATAGGAATATCAGGACAGGATTGTATTTCTAACAGCCCAATAGCACCTTATTTTCATGTGACTAGTTTGGAATGTGAGGATGTGACTGTTTACTTGGCTGCATCTGCTGCTTAGACAAAGGCCTTACTTAGCCTAAGACCAGAGCCTCAGACTGTCCCTTACACAGACAGAGAGTGATTTTGGATTCTCTCGTTTATACCTCTATAACTAGCGAAGTGATAAGAATACACCTACAGTTTTAAAGACAGGCCTGAATATCTATATCCTAACACTCCACCCCTTTGTTTTCTTTTTCTTTTGGAATCCTCCTGCCCAGGTATCCCTGGAAAAGCATAAGACATATGGCAACACATTTCCTGATAGGGCCAGGCATTAAGGTGGAAGGTGTCGATATTTTATTCGTTTCACTGCCCTTTGTGTAGTACAGTGCCCTGCACCTTCTCTCGTACGGGCATACCACACCTATTTTAATTAGTGTTTCAGACTTTTTGTTAGAGTGGGCCCGAGAAGGTTGGGTCCGGGTTGTCTTGCACACTGCAGGGTGAAGAGGGCTTACTACATTATTTATAGGTTATTTTCATATGCAACGTAACACAAGTACAGTTAACAATACACAATTTACAGCAACACCGAGTCCTGACCACTGCAGTCAGGGCCGGCTCCAGGCACCAGGCAACCAAGCACATGCTTGGGGCAGCACCTGGTAAGGGGCGGCCAATCTTGGGGTGGGGCGGCGCGGGGCGTGGCGCTCAGGGGGGAGGGGTTCCGGCGGCGCAGGGCGCGGCGCTCGGGGGGGGGGGGGTGTTTCCGGTGGCGCAGCACTCGGCAGGGAGGGGGCGGGCTCCGGCGGCGCAGCGCTTGGCGGGGGGGGGAGGGGCCTCAGCGGGGCGGCGCTTTTTTTTGCTGCTTGGGGCAGCAAAAAAGTTAGCGCCGGCCCTGACTGCAGTGTGGTTCAACATCCGAGCCACCACCAAAACACGGCCTCTCCTCCTTCGGCAGGGTCAAGATCTTCATGTGTCCATTTGCTGGCAGTTGCAACAAGCTGCCCTGCAGTCCACTTGTGAAAGGTTTGAAGTAAGAGCAGCATTATGGGAAGCTGCCAGTAATCTTTCAAGTTTGGTGCTGTTTCAGCAAGGGCTGCTGAAGGGTTGTAAAGTAGTTAGGGGTGGTTAAAGATAATTTGGCACAACAGGGTTTAGAGTCAGAAGCAAAGTTAACAGACCACCTTTAAAGACAGGCCTGAATATCTATATCCTAACAAAGAGAAGGAAGAAATGTGATTCAGTGACTTGCCTGTGGCAGGCTTGAACTCTGGGCAGTAAAATGACTGCGTACCATAAGCATAAACATTGGGAAAATTTTAATATATCCCTTTTTCTGCCTGCTATCCTCAACCAAAAACTCAGATCTGAGCACCACAAGATAAGGGATTTTAGAATCCAAACCTGGACGCAGAGCCACTGTGGTCTAGCCCAGGGAAATGGACTGGAGCCTGGCCACTTACAAGTTAGGTCGACATAGCTACTGTCACTTGGGGAGGTGGAATTCCTGTACCGATGGAAAACCCCTTTTTGTCACTGTAGGAAGTGTCTACACAGCGGTGCTACAGCTGTGCTGCTCTACTGCCATGTAGACATAACCTGGGACTCAGCAGATAATGGCTCAGACACAGGGGTCTCAGAGGGTAAGTCATTTAAACTACCGTGACTCTTAGTTTTCCCAATTTTAAAATGGGGCACATGCTCCCTGTTTTATAGAGGTGTTGCGGTGAGGGTGAAAAGTCCATTAGTGACAGTGAAGTGGGCCATAGGCGTAAATCTGAACACCCTACAGGGCAAACCAAATGCCTACCTCTGACTACCTGTTAGCCTTGGATCTTCATTCTGTTGGTGCTGTACGTACACACACACACACACACACACACACACACACACACACAGATAGTCCCTGCCCTGGGAAGAGCTTGCAACTTAAACAGACAAAGCAGACAAAAAGGGGGAGCAAGGGAGTAGCAGTATCCCTGTTTTACAAATGCGGAGCTCAGACATCAGGAGCAGGGCCGGCTCCAGGCACCAGCTTGTCAAGTAGGTGCTTGGGGCGGCCGCACCAGAGAGGGGCGGCATGTCCAGGTATTCGGCGGCAATTCGGCGGACGGTCCCTCACTCCACCTCGGAGCAAAGGACCTCCCGCCGAATTGCCGCCGTTCACGATCGCGGCTTTTTTTTTTTTTTTTTTTTGGCTGCTTGGGGCGGCCAAAACCCTGGAGCCGGCCCTGATCAGGAGATTAAGTAGCATGTCCAAGGTCACATAACTGATTAACTGATTTGTATACGCCAACCCGTTTCCCCCAGAAGTATCCATTTGACAGATGTCAGCTGTCTTCAAAAGCAAACTGAAGTGAACTCTGCATTGTTCTATACTGGGGCACACTGAATGGCAATGACTTGATAAGGGAGATAGAACTGTCTTGACACAACAAGAAAAAGCACTTATATTTGTCTCAGATTTTAAAAGGATTCTGCCCAAAGAGGTGGCCAGGTTCCAAGCTGTTCCCTGCCTGATATTTCAGCCATGCTCCCATAATAAATTGCAGCTCTCTTAGTGCAATGTATCTCTAACTTTTTCCATTGACACTCTTCATATTTTATAGTTGTCAGCCAGTGATGTTTCTATTACCCTGCATATAACCCCATCTTCAAGGTGTCTCATCACAACCATTATCCTTCTAGCTAAGGAAGGCAGAACTTCCTTCAAGCCTCATTGAGGCTTCTTCTTGATTGGTACGAGAGCTTAATCTTGAACAACTTCCTGCAGAGGGGGAGTGCTCCAGGTCCACATCATTCTTTGGGCCTACCCACCTGGGGAGAGACAGACCAGGCCCAGAAGCTGAGATAAAGGGCCAAAATCAATTTCCTTTGCACACATCTGTAAGAGGTTTCATTTCTTAGGGCTAAGTGGTAGCTTCTTGTCATTGTCCTGCCATGCAGGGGGAGCACACCACAGGTTAGACTTCTTCATGGAGCGCAGCATGCTCCCCACTCTGAACCACTGCAAACTGGGAGCAGGACCCCACCTCCTCCAACTTTGGGCTATCTGTCTCCCAGGATGCTAATAGTTATATTTAGCATTTATACTGAGCTTTATATGTTCAGAGCACTGTACAGACAGTAGTTAATTTTCACATAGGGTTGTCAATTTTGGTTGGACGTATTCCTGGAGGTTTCATCGCATGACATAATCTTTAATTAAAGATTACTCTTTAATTCCTGGAGATTCCAGGACAATCCTGGAGGGTTGGCAAACCTATTTTCACAACACCCCATCTGGGTACGTAGCATTGTCCCCACTGTAGAGATAGGGTGTCAGAAAGGCGAAGTGACTGATCTAAGACAACACAGCTAGTCAGTGACAGGCCGAGAACTAGAACCAGCCTTGTGCTCAATTCTCCATTCACTTGGAGAGGGGAGGAGACATTGGCAAGCTAAGGAGTCCAACCCAAACCAGAGAAGAGGGACATGAGGTAACTCTTATGAGGCACCACGGCAGCTTTTTCCCAATAGAAATATTTCCATTTTTGGATGTTCCATTTTTAACAAATAATAGGCGTTTTCCAAGGAAAGAAGAAACTTTTTGCAAAAAATGCTGTTTAGCTGAAAACCTGTTGGAAAACAGTTTTGACAGAAAAATTTCAACCAGCGCCACCAGTTCCCGGGCTCTGCAGGGACACAAAAGTGAGAGGATTCCATGTGTCCACCCCATCTTCCAGGCAGCAACGCCAGGGCCCAGCCAGAGCCTGTGCCTTATCAATGGTGACCTTTCCAATAGTACCTTCTGCGCCCACTTTCTAAGGGTACGTCTATACCCAGCCGCTAGTTCGGCGGCTGGCAATCGAACTTCTGGGTTCGACTTATCGCGTCTTGTCTGGACGCGATAAGTCGAACCCAGAAGTGCTCGCCGTCGACTGCGGTACTCCAGCTAGACGAGAGGAGTACCGCGGAGTCAACGGGGGAGCCTGCCTGCCGCGTGTGGACCGAGGTAAGATCGAACTAAGGTACTTCGAACTTCAGCTACGTTATTCACGTAGCTGAAGTTGCGTACCTTAGTTCGATTTGGGGGGTTAGTGTAGACCAAGCCTAAGAGCCACCTTGGGATGCAAACACCTTGACAGCTGTAATTGTCATGGTCTGGGGTGATTTTAAAGGCATTTAAGGTCAAATGGAGCGGAAGACAAGAAGCAGAGGATGTTAACAGAGAGTGTAATTTAAGGGTGGATCGTGGGTGTTATTAAGCCAAATGCTCTTGAGCCAATGGAATTATTCCAGCAAAGAATTTGGCTGCCTGTGTGCCTTTGTCTATTCAATCAGCTATCTTCAAGCTTTGTTCCATTCCTCATTTTACAGAGCTGCGTTTAACTACTTAAAGACTCTGAGGCTTTTTTAAAAATACATACAAAGTAACATCATTAGATTTTAGAAAGTTCACACTCTGGCCCTGGTCCAGCACAGCATTGAAGCACGTGCTTGACTTTAAGTTCATTGCCATCATTTTACTTAAAGTTAAGCATGCACTTAAGTGTTTGTCATGATCAGGGCCTGGATACTCAGTGCCTTGCATGAGTAAGACCTTACATTACTGAAAAATATAGCATGAACATACTGGCAGATAGCAAATCCAGAGTTCATCTGCCCCCAATTATGAACATAGAATGCATTATTAGTTCCTTCCTTGCTGGCTATTATTCTGTGTGTTTTTAAGACAGTGAATTCCTCTCTTTGCACACTGTCATCAAATGGTTAAATGTTAGATAATAAGCTACTGGCACATAGTATATATTTAAAACCTCTTCAAAGAAATCTAGTGTAAACAGGATCAACCCAATATGATTGTCTGAGTAATTTTATGCAATACACATGCCTATTTAAGGAATTGCAAAGCAAACCTGCAGTTTTATGTGCCCTTCCAGAGATTACATTTCTGTAGAAAAATAAAGTGCTGGTTGCTTAATTATTCCCTCTTTGAACTCCCTATAAGATAATAACAATGACAAATATCTCAACAGAACTTGCTGGTTAAATATGAAAAGATTGTTTACAGTTAGTGTCTGCCCCGGGATTGGTGAAGATAGACCCTGTTCCCCCATATTGCCCTGCAACATTCCAACTAAAACACAATGATACATGCAAATATGAACAGATCATTTGTATTTCCAATCTGAGCCAAAATATTTCACATGTGCAAGGCGGTGAGTTAGAGAAAGAACAGCTCAGCCATATAAAGAAGTGGTATCTATTAAAAACAAAACAGCCAGGTTAGGAAAAGTTCAGTCATTTGACCAAATGGTCAAGTTTAACAAAACACAATTAAAGCTAATTTAGCTCCCATCCTATGAAGTTCATAAACCCACACATGGGAGCGCTCAGCTGGGGAGGAGGACACAAAGTTAGCTATAAATCCATAGATTTTCATATGTTTTCTATTAGCATTTGTATTTACTAGTAAAGATGCCATATTCTGTTGGAACACGTATTTTTCCGCCCTCGCAACTCATCAGAACTTCAGACGTGATGCTGGAGAGAAGGAATAATGCTGAATCTGTGAAACCACCTATACTTTTTACGTACCTCTTTGATACCAAAACTTTGTAGGTTCTCCCGTATTTTCTTCGTGATTGTGAATAAGGTCCTGAATTCTCATGAGCGCCTTCCTGTTTGCCACTCAGGCTTTGTATTCACCATAAAAGCAGCAATTTCAAATGCAAATTTCCAGAGACCTGCAGGAAGAAATACATCGGCATAAGAATGATATAAAATTCTACTCTGTATGTGCTACTGATTGGGGGAAGGGCTGTCTTTTTCTTCTGTATTTGTACAGCATCTAGCACAACAGGGGCCTGATCCATGACCAGGTATATGCTCTGGTAATAGAAATAATAAAATAATAAATGAATGCAGACCTGGTGTTTTTCAAACAGGATTGAGGCCTGATTCCAAGAAATATGAACAACATATGTTTAGGTCCCTTTCTTCCTGTTATCTTCCTTTGGCCGGAGGAACCGATGGCAAGAATTTTAAAGGTATTTAGGTGCCTACCTCCCATTGGATGTCAGGTGCCTCAATATCTTTAAAAATCTGAACCTGAGTTACTAGAGTTTATTACCTTGTGTAATCCCACTCGTTTTCAGCTGGAAAATCTCTTGTGGCTTCTTCTCTGTGTTGCTTAGCTGTGCTATCCATATTTAAATTTTAATCTTTCCTTATGATAAGTCATTCACGTCAGCCCACTAATTGTTGTTGTTACTTTTCTCTGGAATCCCTATAATTTGTCAATATTTTGCTGGTTATGAGGGGCTCAGAACTGAATGCATGTTGCAAAACGTCATAAAGAAGAGGGATTGTTACTGACCTGTCTTATGACACAATACCTCAGGGCACACAGCCCAAAATTCCATTGGTGGTTATCGTTGTTATTATGTGTATTACGGTAGCAGCTAGGAAACCCAGGGAAGGATCAGGACCTGGGCAGAAAAATATCAAACAAAGGAATCCTCTCCCCAAGCATTTACTGTACAGGGGTATGTCTGCCTAGAGTCTATGCTCCTGTTTTAACTAACACAGCAATAAATGCTATTTGTGATTTATCCTATGCTTCAGCTTTGGGCAAACCACAACTGTTTGTGTCGGGAGCAAACGTTTGTGGAGTGTCCAGACTAATATTTACAAGGCAGGTGAGTGAAGTTAATTGTCCATCAGTCAAAAAGAAGAGCCCAGACTCTAGTCTGGACACTTGCTCCATGTCACACAGGACACGGCAGGTGGACAAAATAGAGAACTCTGGAGAACATGGGTGGGAGGTTGAAATAACAAAAGCAGAGAAATGGGTGTCTTTGGTTTTTTTTCCCCCACAGTCATTTTCATCTTCTTTGCTCCCACATCTCGTTATAAACTTGTGTCTAATTTGTGGTTCACTATCATGTTTAATTCCAGCATGAGTGCTCTGCAGCTTTCTGCCTCTGGTTGACTGTGATTCTTTTTATGTGCTAGCTTTTTTCATTGTGTCATTTCTGCCCATCTCGCTGACTTCTCTAGGTCCCTTTGTGCTATTTCTCTGCCATCCCAGGTGTTCTCACCTTCTCCCACTTTAGTAGCACCTGCACCTTTCATTATTCCCTCTTCTAGATCAGCATTAAATGAAACCAGCCCCCATGCAGATTCCTGCTCTAAACCACTAGAGACTGCCCCGAATCTCTATTTTACCACGTGTCATAATCCTCTGCTTACAACCCTTTGGCTAGTTCCCTGCGCACAGGACAATGTTCATATCCAAGCTGATTTAATTTACTTTTGAGAGTCTGATTCCATGAGAACCCATATAATCCGACTCCACCGATGACGGGAAAATAAAGACATGGGAGAGCCACAGGGCTGCAGTACAAGGGAGTCCCCTCATTCCAGTGTCTTGTGTCAGGGCAAATATCTCCACTGGGGAAAAAAACATGTTCACAGTATTGGCCACAGTTCAGCAAAGCATGTGCTTATATTGGCTTCAAGTTAAGCACATGTTTAACTTGCTGACTCAGAAGATGCTGACAGAACAAGGAGTAATGGTCTCAAGTTGCAATGGGGGAGGTTTAGGTTGGATATTAGGAAAAACTTTTTCACTAGGAGGGTGGTGAAGCACTGGAATGGGTTACCTAGGGAGGTGGTGGAATCTCCTTCCTTAGAGGTTTTTAAGGTCAGGCTTGACAAAGCCCTGGCTGGGATGATTTAGTTGTGGATTGGTCCTGCTTTGAGCAGGGGGTTGGACTAGATGACCTCCTGAGATCCCTTCCAACCCTGATAGTCTATGATTCTATGATCTCAATGACCCAGCTGATCAGAATGGAGCCTTATCATCCGGCCCTGTTCCTTAAAGCCATGGTGGCAAACATGTAGGCTTGCTCGCTTTCTCCAGCACAGAGAGAGAGAGAGATGGCTTCTGGAGGATGAGGGGAGTGGGAGGTGTCATCATCTAGAGCTCTGGCAGAGTTTTTCAAAGCACTGAAGGCAGCATATGAACAGCTGTGAAAGAGGGGCCATCCAGCTGCTGATGCTGCTGGCACAACTTCTTATTTTCACATGCTGTGATTTGTTCAGATATGATCCTGTGACTGCTTGTCTTTTTCACCAATACTTTAGTGCTCACAGTGGGCTAAATCCACCTCTGGGGTAAATTCATTATATCCAGTGGAATTACATCAGGCCTATTATCATTACGACTTGGAATTATTATCCATACGACTTGGAAGTGTTGCTGCTGCTGCTAATTTCTTATTTAGCAGCAGTGTGATGTCCTCCCTTGTAATCTCATGACTGCCGGGTGCAGGTCTGGCTGGCTAGTGATCTGGCCCACAACTAGTTTAAGGAATGGGCCAGGAGGTCCGTGTAACCCCCATTTCTGCTGGTGGCAGATCTAACGAATTATACAATGGCATTTTGTGACTAGCTGTGTCCAGAAGTAAAGCCTTATAGACCCCTAAGAGATAGCTGCTGATCAATATCAATATTAATCTGGGGCCCAGAGGCTCTCTCTCCAATCAGATCATTGTGTTGGGTGCTGTACAAACATCTAGTAAGGGGCAGTCCATGCCCCATAGAGGCAGACTGCTGCACCCACATGAAGCCCCACTGAAGCCAATTGCAGTCAATGGAATTACACTCAGGTAATGGGGTCCACCCACATGGAACAGGTTGTAGGCTTGGGCCTAGAGTAAGTCAGGGTATAACAGGCCAGATCCTCTGCTGCTAGCAATCAGCCTAGCTCCATTGGCGTGAAAAGCCCCAAAGAGAGTAGGCTGCAGACAATGTTCTGCTGGGATTTCTTTCTGGAAAGGCGAGAATTGTCAGGAATCAGGGCCTGCAGCAGAGCCAGTCTCCAGCCACCCTAAGAAGTGCCCCTGGCCTGCAGTAGGCCAGAAGAGTCAGCAGACCGGCCCCTAGATGCAGCAGCAGCAGTTCAGTGGCTGCTCAAAGCATTTGCCCAACGCTGTGTTAGCTCCTGAGCTTGTTTGTTCTCAGCCCTGCTCTTGCCTTAGTCCTGCTTTGTCTCACTGCAGCCAATCTGGTTCAGACCCTGAGCTCTGATTTCTGACGGGCTGTGATCCTTGGCTCTGGCACTGGGCACCGATTCCTGGCTAACAACTCCCTAGGCCTGACTGCTGCTCCAACCACTAGCCATGAACTCCCATGGCAGAAACAATGGATATTAAAAATATCAGTAAGCCCTGTTGGACATCTGCCCAGACCACAAAGTCTTTGAAGAAATAAATACCCCAGAAGTCTCATGTCTTCTCCTTTTATCAAAGTTTCTGATAAGCTGGAGTCTCCAAAGCGCTTTAAAAAGAATATCCATGCACCCAAACATCAAAATGATGCAGTGATTCTCTGGGGTCGGTGTCCAAGATCAGGGGAAATGTCAGCACCCTTCCCATTTAAAAAGCAATTACATAGGTTGTTTTTTAAAAGTTCAAATATTCCTTTGCCAGCGATTACATCACTTTAAATAATTTCATTGTATTTATTTATTTAACAGAGACTGCTTTTTATTAACTGCTCCATAAAATGAGCTGGGAATAAACACCAATTAAAAATCAGATACAGAACCCAATATGAAATAAAACACCCAACAGATTTCACCCGATAAACTTTCACTTGTATGCTCCTGAACCCTGGAGATCTGCCCAGCTATGCCAATATTGCTACTTTCTTCAAAGTTCTGCCTAAGAATTTCCCTACCCCACCAAAACTGTACTGGGAACATGCCCAGAAACGGATGGGCTAGATCCGCAGCTGATGCTCAATCAATGGCACTATGCCAATTTAGCTGCGGATCTGGCCCACTATTTACTAATTTTCATCTCTCCCTTCTCCTGACTCCCTTGATTGCTCTAAGTTTCTTTGCAGGGAAGGTGTCTGATATCAACCACCACATGGATATTGGAATGAACTACAACAAAACACTACACAGCACATACAAGTCTCTTACCTTGAATTAAGCTGATAATTTATAAAGATTGAAAATGTTACTTTGTTCTTTGCAAAAGCAATTTATTTTCACAAAGTCAACAGAAGTGGCTGAGACTCCTTTGAGGCACAACCTCTCTCTGAACTCCCCCTGGAACAGGGCAGATCAGCACCACTCCAACCTAGGCTAGTAATTTCATAGAATAACAGGGTTGGAAGAGACCTCAGGAAGTCATCTAGTCCAACCCGCTGCTCAAAGCGGGACCAATCCCTAGACAGATTTTTGCCCCAGATCCCTAAATGGCCCCCTTATGGATTGAACTCACAACCCTGGGTGTAGCAGGCTAATGCTCAAACCACTGGTTTATCCCTCCACAAGGAGCAGCCTGAGAGGTGACACAGTCTAGTGGGTAGGGCACCGGACTATGACTCAGAGGACTATGACTCAGAAGACTGGGAGGCTATTCCTGGCTTTGGCACTGACCTGCTCTGTGACCTTGGGAGAGTCACTTCAACTCTGTTTCTCCTCTTTGTTTGATTAGACTGTAAATACTACACGTGGAATCCCAGTCTGGTTGAAGCCAAAGCAAAATTCCTCTTGAATTCGAGGGAGCTAGGCTTCCTCCGCCCCCCCCCCCCGATGTGTTTGTGCAGTGCCTTGAATGCTGCAATTCTGATCTTAGTTGGGACTTCCAGTTTCTGCTGTAATATTACTACTAACCTGACATTTTATTGTCCCCTACATATTCATTGGCTGTCATTTTTACTGAGCTCATCACTATAATATCTAGGCACCAAATATATTTCCAAGAAATGCAATGTATATAATAAGAATTCCCAATTCTCATGTTGTAGCCATAGTGTCCATAGTTACGAAATGCATAAAGCCCAGCAAAACAATATATGTAGCCAGGATATATACAACTTAATACGAGCAATCTCCATTCTGTTGTATTGTATTGCACATGGGAATCTGAAAAGGTTAATGTGACGTTTCACTCCATATTCTTTATGAAAATATGCTTATGATATGGATATGACATAACTGAGATATACTTTATGCAAGATGGCTCATGTAAGATATCATTGGAAAGGTTATGATTTACTGAATGTGATTATCCAATTTGTATCATTTCTGTATCTGAAGTTAGGAATATTGACTATGAATCTGTATTTCAAATGTGTTACTTTGGGTGTCACCCCCAACTAATCCTTCAGGTACAACAACGGAAAAGCCAGACAGGGCTAATGGGCCATTAGCAGAGACAATGGACTGTGAAAGAGCTTAGTCTTCCTGTGGACGCTGGAGACAGTTTGCGAATAATGGCTGCCACAGGCCTGCAGAGACGTGGGTCTGAGTCACCTGGGACTGGACCCACCCCTTGGAATGCCAGTGTTCTTCCACTGGGAGACAAAGGGTTCCCGCCATACGCAAGAGCTATATAAGGCAGGGGAGTGTGTGACGTTATTGACATAAACTGGGACCATATAGATCATTGTTGCAACCAAGGTCCTGTAGTGGCACCCAAATCTTGTATAAAGGGGGTCAAATGGGGTGTCTAGGACAAGGTTATGGTTTACTGGTTATGATTATGCTGTCTATATATGTGTATCAGTTTTGTAGTCGAAGTTATGAATAATGGCTCTATACTGTCTGTATGGTAAACTTATGCTATGCTTCTGGATGACATCCCAGACAAGCTGAGATTAGCTCTGCCTAGCCTGCTTGATGGCCCATTAAGGACCATCAGCTATACAATGGACCCATTGAGAGAAGGCAGATACGCCTTGTACCTCAGCA
Organism: Chrysemys picta bellii; assembly: GCF_011386835.1. Lineage (NCBI taxonomy): Eukaryota > Metazoa > Chordata > Testudines > Emydidae > Chrysemys > Chrysemys picta. The sequence continues at coordinate 83,766 of NW_027052905.1, forward strand.
AAGTATGCAGGGACTGGCCCATGTGACTCCAGACTCCATTTTGCTGTAATTTTCCACAGTAAGAACAAAGAGGTGTTCTTACACCTGGAAAAGACTATATAAGGCGGATGCCTGATCTCCATCTTGTCTTCAATCCTGCTTCTTACCTCTGGAGGAACTTGGCTACAAAGTGAAGCTCTGAACAAAGGACTGAATGACCCATCCCAGCTGGGGATGTATTCCAGAGACTTGATTTGAACCTGCCGTTTATTCCATCGCTGCTGCAAGCCTGAACCAAGAACTTTGCCATTACTGTATGTAATTGATTCCATTTAACCAATTCTAACTCTCATTTCTATCTTTTTCCTTTTATGAATAAACCTTTAGATTTTAGATTCTAAAGGATTGGCAGTAGCGTGATTTGTGGGTAAGGTCCGACTTGTATATTGACCTGGGTCTGGGGCTTGGTCCTTTGGGATCAGGAGAACCTTTTTCTTTTACTGGGGTATTGGTTTTCATAACCATTTGTCCCCATAACATGTGGCACTGGTGGTAATACTGGGAAACTGGAGTGTCTAAGGAGATTGCTTGTGAGACTTGCGGTTAGCCAGTGGGGTGAGACCGAAGTCTTAGTCTGGCTGGTTTGGTTTGCCTTAGAGGTGGAAAAACCCCAGCCTTGGGCTGTAACTGCCCTATTTTAGCAATTTGTCCTGAGTTGGTGCTCTCAGTTGGGTTCCGCCAGAACCGCATTGTCACAGAGTGACACCATCTTGGTTCTCCTCTGCCTCCCCACTCAAATAGACACTGAAAATCACCTGGAAGCAAGAACAGAACGGGAGGAGAAGGGTTGAGCCCGAGCTGGAAGGGCATCTTATTTGTGAGCAATAATAATTGAGGTCTCAAGCTGGAGACCAGTGTAGCTGCCTTTCAAGACTTTCTGTCATCTGCCTGCAACAATACCTAGGGTGAGAAATTTACATTTTGTAACCCGTTTCTTTAGTGACTCAAACTTAGCTTGCCTGCTTTGTTTTATTTGCTTAGTAATCTGCTTTGTTCTGTTTGCTACCCCTTTAACCACTTAAATTCACCTTTTGTAGTTAATACAATTATTTCTTGTTTATAGTATAACCCCATTTGTGCAATTCATAATGGGGTGGGGGGAAGAGGCTGTGTGTACCTTCCTCCACATTGAGGGAGGAGGCGGGTTTCATAATATACCTTTGGGTCTGCACCCAAAGGAGGTGGACACCTAAGTGCTGGGGTAAGTCCCTTAAATTGAGTCCCCAGAGCTAATCTCAGTGTCTGTTTCATTCTGCAGTTGGGTGTGGCCTTGCCTGTGTGTGTGCTGGAGGACGCTTAATAGCCTGGCTCAGCAAGACAGGTAAAAAGGGGGCCCTGGCTGGCAGAACAGGCGAGCTCAGTGGTATCCCAACATATCAGGTGGCACCTGAAGGAGTCCAAGCCACCACAGTTAAATACAATGAATATTATTTTAAATGTATATTTGTAGTTAGCATTAATTATTACATGAAACATATTGCAAACAGAGTATCTGTTACAGAAGGAAAAAGCTTCCTATGAGGAGAGTGCAAACCAGTCATTGCTTCAGGAACCAAGCCCTACGGGATGTGTCACAGATCTACATAGTTTCCCTTTAGTATTTGCTACAACTAGAGTTCCATTTGATTGGCTTTTCTACACAAGGATATCCAGGAAATTAATCCAAATTAACTAAAGGTATGAATTTGAAGTGGATTAGTTAAACTGCATTAAGTCTCTGTGTGAACACCCTCATTCAGAATTAGCCCTGGTCTACACTACAGAATTACTTCAGTATAACTACATCACTCAGGGGTGTGAATAATCCACGCCCCTGAACGACACAGTTATATCAACCTAAATGCAGGTATAGACAGCCTCTCTCAGAATTGGATTAACTAAAATAATAGGAGACGCTCTCTTCCATGGTCTTACAGCATCTTCATTAAAGCACTATAGCGGTGCAGCTGCACTAATGCAGCATTTCAAGCGTAGCCTGCCCTTAAAAATTGCCTTAATTTGGTTGATCTTAATTCACTTCCAAAGTGAATTAAACTAAATCAAATTAAAGCCACTTTAATTCTGAATAACAGCATCCACACAGGGATTTAATGCACTAATCCACACCTTTAGTTAAATTCCTGGATGTCCCTGTATAGGCAAGCCCTTAGAGAGCTGTTAGCTATCCATCTGAGAAGTCTCAGGAGTATACATTATTTCAGCTAAATTCAGCCATAATGTGAGCTCAGTAAATTGGCTCCATACTTGTTTGCAATGATAACACATGGGAAGAACGCAAGGATCTTGATAAACCCACCCCGTTGACTCACACTACACACCCCCTTTGGGAGACCAGCCATGGCAAACACAGATCTGGAGAGCTGCCCTCTGAGCAGTCATGCAGACCCAGAGAGCCGCTTTCTTCCCAGAATGGCATCGTATTAATGGATCAGCAGCCAAGACAAAGAAGCTGCTGGTGGTCTCTCAAATGCACGATTTATTCCCAGCTCTGCAGATCCAGGGCTACATCCAGTTTTTTATACTACAGCCATATTAATGACAAGCCACAGACAGCAGGGACAGTGGTGAGTGTGTCAGGGAAGTGCATGGCCGGACAGTAGCTGCTACACTCGTTGAAAGGATTAAGTACTGGAGCCAGCGCAGAACAAGGAAGGGCTATAACTTCACCCGTGCTCTGCCCCTTTTGAGAAGCCTAGCACTGCGGATTGCACTGGGATTATGGGCAAGGAAGGAAAATCCCTTTTGCCTTCTGTCCCCACAGGGTAAGCCACATTCTGGCTCTTTCTTAAAAATGCTCCATTGGTGGTTTGCTTCTCTCACTGTGGATCTGATGGCAGAACTGGAGAGTGATGTGGATTTTTGCCTGGCTCCCCTATTTAGCTACTCCTTTCACTCGCAGACAAAATTAGAAAACAAACCTACGTTAAGGCCCCAATCCTGCTTGGTGTAATATGGGAGAGGGGAGCAGCAGGCCCCATGAAAGCCACACAATGCAGAATCAGGGCCTTGAAGATCAGCGTCAACAATTATAACTTTCCTGTACTAGGGGCTGAGAATCTCTGGCCCCATGTGGCCCCAAAGCTACAACCACACAATTTCTTTTAAAATAAAACTTGCCACTAAAGTATCCGAGGGGTAGCTGTGTTAGTCTGTAGCCACAAAAACAATGAGCCATCCGGTGGCACCTTAAAGACTAACAGATTTATTTGGGCATAAGCTTCCTTAAAGACCCACTTCTTCAGATGAGCTTATGCACAAATAAATCTGTTAGTCTTTAAGGTGCCACTGGACTCCTCGTTGTTCTTGTCACTAAAGTATTTTCAAATCTAATTTGGAAAGAATCTGAAAAATGGTCCCTGAGTGTAATTGGCTATTTTAGAAACATCATTTTCTTCCTCTAGAATACAGAGACCTGGAGGAAATGGTAAAAAAATAACAGTATTAATATTAACGTGTATTTATATTGCAATAGTGCACGGAGATGCCAACAGAGATCAGAGCCCCATTGTGCTAGGTGCTGTACATACACATAGCAATAGACAGCCACTGCCCCAAAGGACTTACAGTAGAGAAGGTCCTGATTCTGTAATGAGCTCCAGGCAGGCAACACCCTGAGGCTGCACGGAGCCCCATTAAAGTCAGTGGGATTCCATGTGACCCCAAGGCCTACTCAGATGGCTCTAGTGTAGAATCGGGGCCTGAATAGACAGGACAGATGAAGGATGAAAGACTCTACAAGCCACGGACAGAAGCAGTTACAAGGTTATTCTGACAGGTTTCAGAGTAGCAGCCGTGTTAGTCTGTATCCGCAAAAAGAAGAACAGGAGTACTTGTGGCACCTTAGAAGAAGTGCATCCGAAGAAGTGGGCTGTAGTCCACGAAAGCTTATGCTCTAATAAATTTGTTAGTCTCTAAGGTGCCACAAGTACTCCTGTTCTTCTTTTTAAGGTTATTCTGGCTGATCATGCCCTATTATGGCAGTGCGGTTCTCATCATTGACAGGACTGTACATAAGGTCGCTTTAACATGTTTTGCAAATAAAGTGAAACTGGCAAATGTTGGCAGGTCACCTTCTGTATCTTGCGGAGAAGTGACTTTAAAGGGTTTGACTTTTGCCAAGAACATTTCACCAGATCAGAACTTGGCACTCAGCCAGGCTCTAGCTGTTCCAGCACTGACGTAAGAAACTCCTGTTTGCAGGGGCTGGATGACTCACTTGTAAACATGTGCTCCAGACAGAGACTCAGCACAGAGGGCAGAAGAAACAGGCCCGATCCACCCCCCAAAGTAAATGGGAGTCTTTACATGGTCTTTAATGGGCATTGGATCAGGCCCTTGGTTTATGTGAATAACCAGATCTTTATTTCCCCAAGTTCTGCCCCAGCTCTGCACGGGAAGCTTCTAACCCCTGATGATCCTTTTTTCTCCCTCTGCTTCAGCTGAGCCCAGTAGCAAAGCCCTGTCATTTGGAGATGTGCCATCCCTTCATCCCTGTATGTTTTACCGATGAGCATTGTAGGGCACAAGGGGTTAAGCATTCAGGGACAGCTTCTGTCCCCTGCCTGCACAGGTGCCACAAGTGATCAGGGGAGAATTTTCCTGGCACAGCCCAGCACGGGCTTGTGATAAGCTGCCCTGCACTGCCCTCCTTGCAAGCCCCAGAATAGAGGGGTTGGACTGGGAGCGGGAGAGGACAGGAAGGGGGTCTGTAGTGCCTGGCACTGCCAGAATGTGGGGCTTTGCCGTAGCCCATAGGCAGGCAGGTGAGCTGTCGAAGGTTAGAGCTTCTGAGGACTGCTCTAAATCAGGCTGGGTGCTGTTTTGGCCTCTGATGCAGCCAGCATTCAGAGGGCAAAAGCGCTTTTCATCCCTCTTCCCCTGGGTTGTGCTCCAGCTGCTGTGTCTCCTGGAGGCCAGCTCCTTGGCCTCGATTGCACTTTCTAGCCATTGGCGGCCATGGAAGTTAGGGCCAGATGCTAATGTCCTGTTGCAGTTTTCACTCAGATACATTTCCACTGGAGTTAGGAGGAGGTTGCCTGAGCAAGAACTTCTGGAGGTGGCCTTGAGGAACGGGAAAGGGAACAAATTCCTGTTTCCAAAACAGAATGTCACAGACTTGTGCTGTGCACCATCAGGGGCTCCTGGAGTGTTTTTAATGTCTATTAAGGCCGGGTCCTGCAATTGACTTAAAGCAATCGGCTCCCGAGGTTCACACGGAGCCTCACCGATTTCAGCAGGGATCTGTGTGGGTGCACAGGATCAGAGGCAGCGTGGCACTTACATTGGAACATTTCCTGCATTGCACATATGGAGCATTTTTTTTCTGGATCCTCCCGTCTACATTTCATACCAAGCACTGTAATTATAACCACAAACAATGTTCTAAGGGCTGGTCTACACTGGGGGGGAGGGGAATCGATGTAAGATACGCAACTTCAGCTATGTGAATAGCGTAGCTGAAGTCGAAGTATCTTAGATCGATTTACCTTGGGTCCTCACGGCACGGGATCGACAGCCGCGGCTCCCCCGTCAACTCCGCTACCGCCGCTCGCTCCGGTGGAGTTCCGGAGTCAACGGGGAGTGCGTTCGGGGATCGATATATCGCGTCTTAACGAGACACGATATATCGATCCCCGATAAATCGATCGCTACCCGCCAATACAGCGGTTAGTCTGGACTTACCCTAAGACTCCTGCAACAACTAGGCCCAACAGCTCAGATCTAAGTGGTGCATTTAGCTTAAATCTCCAGTCCTTCATCGCTTTAAGTCAAATCCGTTACCATTATGTCAGTAGGCCTTTTTTTTAATTATGCAAAACTAAAATAGGCCCATCCAAATGGGTATTTACACATTCTTACTCTTCTTTGGTGTCTGATGTCATGAAAAAGTGACATCAGAAAAGGCCACATTAAAAACCTTACATACTGGAGCTTTTGCAATGTCAAGATGCTTACGATGTAAAGACCCAATCCTGCGCTCCCTGCCAGGCAGAAATCTCCCACTGACTTCAAGTGCAGGAGTGAGCCCCAAATCACCATTGTGGTGGCAGGATATGAGAGAAGGACCTGGGGAACGTAGGCCAGCTTAGGGAAGGAAGATAGAAGACACAAGAAGGAGGATCAGGTACAGAAGGAAAAAGAGAGGGAGAAACGGTGGTAGAAGCTTTGTTACACCTACATGGGTGTAAATCAGCATAGCTCCATTGAATTCAACCCTGAGATTGAGGCTGAAGAAGCATCAAAATGGGATTATAAATTGAATGGGCCAGATCCTCAATTGGAACAAATTATCATCGATCCAATTCCAACCTTAGTCTGGTCATCAGTGGAGCGATGCTGATTTATGCCTGCTTAGGTTCTGGCCCGTTCAGGTAGTTCAACGTCAATCTCATCATGGACGAGGTCGTCACCAGACCCCCTCCGCCCGCCCCTCCCCCTGATTCAAGAGGCACTTTAGGACTTAATCCTGCAGCAATAAAGCAGGTAAACTCCCATTGAAAGCAGTAGGATTTCTGCTGGTAAAGTATTGCAGGAAGAGTATTTAATTATCATTTACTCTGAAGGTACTTTACTTCCTCTTCTACTAAAGCTCTATTTGGCAGTTTTACAGCAGCTCACAGACCAATAAATAAATAAAGCTCTGTTTGTGGTTCTTGGAAGTCTAGTAAAATCCAAACACTTCCTAATAGCACAACATAAACCCAAATGAAAGATTATTCAATGAATCAGCCCATGGCATTTATTAATATTAGTTCACTCAAGTTGATTGGCAGCTTTCCTCTTTTGAGACGCCATCAGCAGAGCCATATGTCCTACCAAATGATTTCTCCATCCTTCAGTCAGAAGAGACTGGGTGACAGAGTCATCATTTGGAAAAAATAAAGTTAGAAAAATACCCTCTATCCTCAAATTGCTAAACTGCCCCTTTTCAACACAATTTGAATTACAGTAGCTTTTACCAGAGCAACAGACTAGCTCGACAGACAAGATTTCCTTTCTGTTGCAAAAGAGGGAAAAACAGACCGCTGAAGCTTACATCCTTTACTGGACAGATGGCTATTTTTCTCCACTAACCAAAATATGTATACCTGGCCCAACTCCAGTACCCCAGCGGTGGTGTTGTCATGCTCTCCTTTGCTGTGGCTTCCCCAAACATCGCTTTTCCTAACCGATAGAACTAGATGCTGTACTTCGCCAAATCCATCACTTGAACAGTCAATGTTTATCCTTACAAAGCTTGACAGATGGAAATGACCGAATCTGAGTACTCATCACTAGCATTTTTACGTCTTTTGATGGGTTGCAAAGTGTCTTCGGAAATAAAATTGCTCCAGATGGGGTATTCAAGCAGCTCCAACTCCAAAGTCAACAAGGCAGACAGTGTAAATCGCCAGTTTAGAAGTTTCCCAATAATATCCTGTTTAACTCGGGGCAAAGAACATCACTGACAAAGGCCTCTAGCAGCTTGAAGTCAGTGGGAGTCTATCCATTGACTTCAGCAGGAGCTGGAAGAGAGCTAAAATGACTATCATACAATCTTTCTTTGCCTCTAATGAGATATATGGGATTCTGTGCATAGAATTTTGCCCTTCTCAATCCAGGCTCATCAGACCTGTGATATGACTATTTCTGGATGCTTTAAAGAAAAAAAGCATTCCACGGAGCGCCTTTGACTTGTATGCACATATGGTAACTTTACTCCCAATTAGTAAAGAAATAAAGATTAAAAAAAATCTAGTTGTAATTATGCTGTACTTTCCTAAACTGAGAGACTCCAGAAATGGGCTTTTACTAGGTTGACTGAGACACTTTCAAAGGATTTCACCTTCCCTGCTGAGTCGTGAATTTTGATGGCACGTGTTTTTGCATGCATTCGCTAACACCATCTTCTTCCCGTTTCTTTCCTTGAAGACAATGGGCCTGATCCAAGCCTACTGAAATGAATGGAAGTCTTTCCACTGACTGCAATGAGCTTTGGATCAAGCCCCCAAAGTATGTAGTAGTATTCCATCGGTGACCTATTTAGAGTCTCCTTGGTCCTTAATACTAATCACACAGAAAATGTCAACTCTACTCATGCCATCTGCAATTTTTAAGTTAGAGGGAAGGAAAATGATGCCTGGATTCTAGGGAAAATTGGAATTAAAAGTCACAAGAAAAGAAAATCAGCTAACATCTATAAATCGGGGGGAAGGGATGGGGTGTAAACAGGAGTGCGCCGAACACCGTTGCCAAGTGTGCTGAAAGGAAACCTGGCAATAGCGGTGTGAGTAGTTGCTTCTCTAGCTCTACAGGGGCAGAAGCTAAGCAGTCTGCTGCCCATGCAAAGAATGTGACTGCAAGGTAACATCTGTTGCATGAAGCCATTGTAAAATAACCATGCAAACATGTGAGGAAAACATCTGCTTAGCACACATTAGACCACCAGCAGCGCAACCAGGGAGAGGCAAGAGAAGGAGAGGCAAGGAGCCAGTGAGAAAAGGAGTGGGTCAGGGACATACCCAAATGCCTTGGTGAGTAGTATAACCACAGTTTACATAAAAGATAAAAAGATAGGAAAGCAATCCCCTCTTTATGTGGCCATCATCATCCCTTTCTTTGTGCTTACACTTCACCAATAGGGTAAAGCAGCAAGACTTAGAAGTCAGCGCTGCAGGTGTAAAAATCAACCCCTTTGACTGAGTCATCTGCAGGGATTGAAACTGGTAACTTCTTGATCTCAAAACTGGAACCTCAGCTGCACGAGCTAAAGGAGCAGCCCTGTTAGGGTGGTGACAATAGCAGACATAAATCTAGACATCAGAAGGGGGCACACCACCATGGTAGATTATACAGGCAAGATGTAATGGCCACAAGCTACAGTAGAAGCCAGTGACAGGCTTATATTATGTGACAAACTGGGGCAAAATGTTAGCTGCTATGTTCAAAGCTGAGAAATAGGGAAGAACAGAAGCTAGTCAAGACCACAGCCTTCCTACTCCCTCGTGGAAGGACTCAGCACCTTGGTGTTTTGGGCCTGAAGATAATAGCCCCAATTCGTTATTATCTGATGGCTTTGCAATGGTCTCTTTTCAAGAGATCTAACACAGCTCACCCCATATCTGTATCAAATATACTGGGGGCCCAAATGTAGAGACTGTCCAACTCACTGTCTCCCAAGAGATGCCCAATGCTTTGTGGGGTTACGTCCCAGGAGGCCCAACACAAGAGACGATCCAGGTGGGGTCTACCAACCTTGTTAACTTTTTTAGAAGCAAGTTGAATGCACATGGAAGGTTCCTAGATTGACAGCACTAATTTATCCACAGAGCAATGGACAATGGAAATGCTTGCTTCTCTGGAATCACTCTGCAGATGCACCGGAACCTTGTTCTGGATGAACTTCCTTTACCAGTGAGAGGGTATTGACTGTCCATGCCCATTTAGTCCTTGGCTTCTCTGCTTGGATGCCAGCTACCAAGCTAAAGGAACACATGTCAATGTTTTTTGTTGTTGTTTTGCTTATAGGGTCTACTTAGAATTAGATTTTGAAGACCTGTGGCTGCACAAACAGTTTGCACAGAATCCAGAGCCCACCCCCAACTTAGAGCCACTTTGGCTTCTGTTGTATCAATGACCATCAGCACATCTTCACAAATGGTTTGCAAGCAGAGAGAACATTTGTATTCCCCTCTTTGCTCCACTGCAACCCTGCCCCCACCCCCAAACATGAATTCTGCTTTTCCTTTCATTGTCTCCAAGAGATGCGAAGTAGCCCACCCTCTCTCCTACTAGGCGGCTGGAGCTGGGTGGCTTTGTCTCTCCAGGTGATTCTGGGTGGTCACTTTCCGTCAGCAGGGCCTATGAAGGGACTGCTCAGTATGAACCACTGCCTACCCCAATTTCCACAAGGGTGCATGAGAGAAGGGGCGGGATGCACATGTAAAAAATCCCTTTGTGGGTCTTCTGCACGGGTTGCATTCAGGACCTTTGGATCATGAGTTCAGAGCATAGCTTGGAGGCAGCAGCAGGCTCATAAACATCTTTATGTAGTCCCAGCTGTCAGATGGGGACAAAGCCTCACAGTGCTGGTTACACACACACAGACACACACTCAGTGGACCACAAAATGATGTGCTGCCTTCATGACCAGTTAACAAGGACTCTTTACACTTATTTTTATCTGTTGATTCACAGCCCTGCAGGAAAAGCAGGTCTCCAACTCCATAAAGAGGATATCTTGAAAATCTTACATGTCATTGATAAGCAGGAGGAAATATTTTCAGGCAAGAGTCATAATTCTTTCTTGACTGCTAACATCTGTTTGCTAAAGCCTACAAACTTCCCCAGAGTTTTGAGGTTTGTAAACATTATTTGAAGATGACATACTAAATATTACGAAAATGTGCCTCGTAATCTACACCCAACCTCTGCTCCGCTCTCCTCCCCCAAGAACATTTCATCTTTTCAGACTTTCCCCAACAGAGTTGGTTTGGATGGTTTTTAGTTCCTTAAATTATGGGTTTCAATACATTCTTTATTAAAAATGAGCCCATGCACTAATGCTTGGAGGAAACTAGACAGCTGTAAAGCCACAAGGCCAACTTTGAACTAGTCTATGAGGGGAAGATAGTGGTTATTTCAGACATCATCTTTGTCTTGGAACTGGGATCCTTTGTAACATACTCATTTGAGCCACAATGTGTGGGTAAACAGGGATTTCCCTTCCATACATGCTCAGAAGGTTAACATAATTTCTAAAAGGATGTGGCATATTTCATTCAACTATCAATATTTATGAGGCTGCTTAATCCTTCTTTCAACATAACTGAATATATCCTCTGCTGGGCTGGCTTTGAACCAGAAGCTGAGGTGTGAAATTATTGACCTCCCGAACCAGCCAGACCCCTTGCTAGGGGACTGGTTGACAAAAGGTCGTACTGGGTCCTTTCCCCAGTCTCTGCTCCTTCTACACTAGCTTTACACAGCTCCATCTTGCTCTTCCAAAACGCCCTGTGTTCCAACCATTTGTGCAGCCATGGGACTCGAAATCCAATTCTAAGAAGACACCGCAGAAAAAACAAACAATTGTCCGGGTCAGTCATGTGACTCATGAAGACGTTAGTCCCTTCTCTTTATTTAGCCTATTCCTTTTTCTGACCTATCTTATGACTTGGACTTGTGAGTAAGATGCCCTCTTGAACTACTAGGTGGATTACCCAGACCTTGGGTCTGCGCATGAAGGAATAAGCAGGCTATGTAGTTGCTAGTTCCCTCCCAGATCAGATGGGCAGGCAGTGGCTGGGGAACAGCTGGAGTCTTGGCAGTAACTCCCTACTCCCTGGGCTGAGTACTGAAACACCTCAGGATGAGATGGGTAGTACTTTACTGAGTAATAGGGTTGGCATTTTCAAAGAAGCCTAAGGGAGTTAGGCATGGAAGTCCCATGGAAATGTGATGAATCTTGAAATCCCTTGCCCAAACTACTGTCCCCAAGGAGTGAGGAGGAAGCAGCCTTGAAATCCAAGTGGTGTCTCTGAGGCATGACATCTCCTGGGTCTTTTCCCACAGTGGTGCAACTTACACCTCACCGTTTGTTCAGGGCTACACCTAAAGTCAGAATCTAGACCTCTGCATTCAACCCTTCGAATCACTGCAACTGTTATCCAACTTTTTTCCCTGAAGAGCTAAGAGGGAGACCATCAAAACATTCCCAGCTACTGAGTCCAGGCCTGGTCTTTCACTCTCCAAACACAGCTCTTCCAGCCTCTATAGGTGACTGATAAAAAGGATGGTGGGACAACCATATCTGTGCCATTTCCTGTTCCACTGTGTACAGCCAATGAACAGAGTGGGACTTCACCTTTCGGACTGTCATTGGGAGAATATTGGCTTGGCTGTAAAATACATATAGAGAAAAAAAGTTTCATTACAAATTTTAAGTGGACATTTTTTAGCCCAGCAGAAGGACACGGATGAGGGGCCTGTTCTTCAGCAAAAATCCAGCTGTGCAAATTTTCAGCAGCTGGAATTCTAATGGGCCCAGTTCTGTTTTAAATGAGCTCATCACTCTTTAATCTATGCCAGTTCCCCCTTCTCTCTCCCCAAAACAACAGCCATAAAATTACGACAAGTTAAGACAGAGAGACAATTCAAATCCAAGTTAACTCTTTCCCAAATGTAACTCGGAGGGTCTGATCCACTTCCCACTTGCGCCTATTTTTAGGCTGGTGTAACTTTATTGACATCAGTGGAGCGTGGCAGGATTTACACCAGGATAAGTGAGATCAGAATCAGGGCCTCAAGCTAATCAACTCCCTCTCTTTTGGGGCTTAACCCTACAGCTATCTACAATACTTGTATGTCCATTACTGCAGTATCACAGCACCTCACAATCTTTAACCCATTTATCCTCCCAATACTGCCAGTACTGCTGATGCACAGACAGGGAACTGAGGTTCAGAGAGGCTAAGTGACTTGCCCAGGGTCATGAAGGAAGTATGTGGCAGAGCAGAGAACTGAATGCAGGTCTCCTGAACCCTAGGCAAGCAAATATGCTTTCCCTTGAAGCCAGCGGAAGCTGCGGGTGCTCAGAACCTGATACAAAGGTGGCCTTAGTACCAGATCCTGGAACGATGCAAACAATATAAGAAGGACCATCTTGTGAAGGTATCAGACTGGGAGTCAGGTTCAGCTCCCTGCTCTATGGCAGACATCCTACATGGCTGGGGGTAAATCACAATCTCTCCATGCCTCAGCTCCCCATCTGTGAAATGGGGATAATGCTACTTCATTTCTCCTGCCCTGTATCCGTCTATCTATTTAGCTTATACATTCTGGGCAGGGATTGTTTCTTCCTCTATATATGTGCAGTGCCTAGAACAGTAGGCCCCCAATCTTGGTCGGAATGCAAATAAATCAATAATTATTACTGTTACTAAATAATAATGTGAAAGCAAAAGACTCACAGTAAAGGAAATTTTAGCACAAATCACACATTTCTTAGCTTCACTGATGAAAAATTAAACACTCTGACATTTTCTAAACACTTTCTTCTCCTCTTGTATACTTTGCCAAAGACAGAAATCCTTATGCTTCATAAGAGGTGGTGGTGTATGGCCCAGTGGGGAACACAAACAGTATTGGGTTTAATTAGTTTCATCTTTGTCTTTTCTATTTTCTTTCTTGTATCAATATTCCTAGAGGACAAACTCCCAAGAAAGAGTGAGCTCGTTTCCCTGGAAATGTTAAATCCTGTCCATGCTGAAGACAAGGAGGAATACTGCCATTGACTTCAACTGGACCAGTTCTTGGCCTTTAGAAATGATTCCGGATCAGACAAAATAAAAAGGGTGCTCAGTGGGGGCAGGGGTCAACCAATTAGTATTTAATGAACCCATGGCGATCCCCTTAGGAAATCCATCCCTAAACCCAAATGTTCCTGTACAGTAGGGGTCTCAAACCCAATTTACCTTAGGGCCTATGCCAGTCCTCAAATCCTCCCAGCGGGCCAATAATGTCACTGAAGATGGTGTTCAGAAAAGAAAATGTGTATATTGTATTGTTTATTTCAAATTTCTTATAAACAATAAAAGTGTCATACAACTTTATACAATTCTTCGCCTGCCAGAGAGCTTTTAGTGTTTGCCAGACACCTGGCAACGCTTCAGTTCTGTCAGTTTGTTGATGTTTGGCCTCAGTGACTGAGCAGTTGAAACCTTCAGGATTGCAGCAAGGTGTGCAACAGATAGTTGTGTTCGGTATTTTGACTTGTTTATATTCATTGTGGAAAAAAGTGACACTGCTTCCATGGCTGACTCTGCCCAGCAACTAATGATGCTGCCTCCATGGCTGACTCTGCCCAGTGACTAGTGATGGTGTCTCTGTCCCTCTCCCCCAACCAATGGGAGCTGCGGGGGTAGGTGGGGGCGACACCTGCAGCAGACAGAGCCAACAGCGTGGTTGCATGCGTCTCTCCTCCGGGGGCTGCAGTGGGGAGGTTCTCGGGCCGCAGATGGCCCACGGGCCGTGACTTTGAGACCGCTGCTGTACAGTTATCTTACTCCTCTGATATATGCAGAATCAAAGGCATAAACATGGAGACAGAATTAAGAGTCACTCCTGCAGAGGAACAGAGGCAAACGAGTTAAACAATGTCCCAAAAATTCAGTGGTTCCAGTAGGACCAACATGAATATGTAAATGAAGGCCCTAATTATAATCCGTAAGTCACACATAATTCTAAAGGTCTGATTTGCCTCTCGCTTTTACCAGTGTAAATCAGAAGTAGCTCCAAAAAATGCAGTGGAGTTACAACTGTGTAAAACCAGAATATGTGAGAGAAGATTCAGGCTCTACTTTATTAACTTATGAAAGCCGTGGCCATTAATCAATCAGCCCATTAGATAATGCTCAGATTCCACAGTGATAGGTGGCAATATAAAACACTAAAATAGGTAGACAGTCCATAACCTGATATTTACAGCAAGTATCCATGATCCTTCCCTCATGCCCTATTCAAAAGCTGTGCAACTCCCCACTGGTACAATTAACTGTAAGATTCTAGCATCAGTGTTTTCTACCAGTGCAATATTCCTCCTCAAATACCGGTTTGGTGGATAATGTCATCCCAACCAGTTGTGTGCCTCTGCCCACCTCTAAAGTCTGAAGGCAAGACCCCAAACTTCTCCAAGCAGCTAGATAAAAGAAGGAAAAAATCTCAGAACCCTTTCTCATCCTGGAGGTTTTTTTCTATAATCCACCAGAATGTGTTGGACTGTTTTTGACACAATTCGCTGGCTCTGTGGACCCATAGTCAGGAGACACAAAATGATCAGATCAATTGCTGAGTGTGCCCCTTAAAAGATTGCAGAGACAGAGCGAATGCTTTCATTCTTTCCCCCAGCAGAGAGGGATCACTCTGCAGCCAGAATAGCAGAGAAAGGAGGAAAATAAATAAACCCTTTGACTTGTCTAAGCATGTGTGGACTAAGTGGACAGTTTTCCCATCAGATTCCGGTGCAGAGCCTGAGGCATGGGTTAGACAAGTCACACTCTGCTTAAACATGCTATACCATCCCAAAGCCCTCAAAGTCCTCCAGGTACAAATTAATGCTCTTCTCATTTCCCCTTTCTGTCCCCTTTCTAAACCCTGCGTTTGCCCAGGCTTACATCAACAAGCCAATGGGAGCTCAGCCCAAATGGCTCAGGCAATCCGACCAAGATTTTCAGAAGTGACTAGTGACCTTGGGTGATTCCATTTGAGACACCTGAAAGGGGCCTAGTTTTCAGACCGTGCTGAGCACCCATCCCCTGAAAAATCAGGCTCCTTTAAGGGGTCGCTAGATGAGCACTCAACAACTCTCGTCACTTTGGAATGTGTTGGCCTTAATCTCTTTCCTGGGGATGGAGGGAGCAACTCCTATCCACACACTGAAGAACAGTTTTTTTCTGCGACTCAAAATGTGCCAAAGTTACCGTAAGGCTAAAATATTTAATGATAGGATCCGAAGCCCCATTCCTGCGCATGCTGATGGCAGTTATAAACCTGCATCAGGACAGAGAAATCAAATACCAAATGTGATAATTATGCACTCCTCCCACCCCTTAAGAAATCTGCAAAATAGGCTGCGTCTAGACAGACAGGGGTAAGTAATTAAATGCACCAGTCACTCCGGCTGCATAGTTTTGTAAGGATACTTGTTATAGCAAACGTTTCTTTTTTCATTGGCAGGATCTTTCTTATGCAGATATTGCTATCTCCTCTCCCCTACCCACCTTCTAGCCCCTGTATTTAGATCATGGAGTGGAGAAGAGGCTCTGATAACTGGGCCTGCAAATTTACTCTAATGTCTCAGACTGACCAGGCATCTGAAGACTCAGATCTCTTCGTGTCTAACTAGCAATGCTTCCATGCCTTGTTCAGCCTCTATAGAGAGTACATAGAGATTTAGGCCCGGATTCAGCAAGGTATTTAAACATGTGCCTAACTGTAAACCCATGAGTCATGTGTTGAAAGTTAGGCGTGTGTTTAAATACTTTGCTGAATTGGGGCCTTGCAGATCATTTTTATTTTAATTTTTAGTCGCCTAACTACCACTTTTCCAGTGTGGGGGCAGACCAGCTGCCAGAATAAATAACGGCCTATGGGGCCTTTCAGCTGTAGGCTCTTGGTTCAACTCCATTTCAGGCATAGAGATCAAAAGGCATTCTCTAGTGAGCTGCTGGTTACATGGAATAGGCTGGTCACTGTGGTGTCTATTCCACAACACAGAACTCCCACCACATCTAGCACTAATTTCCACAGCGGCTGGTAGTCGCAGTACACGGACCATGCTCTGAGCAGACGCAGTGAATCAACGAATGAAACTTTTGCCCAAGCGGGTATCACTCCAGGTCAGGACTACAACATACTGGCTGGGCAATTCGGGGAAGCTTGCACAGACACTGCCTTTGTGCTAGTCCTGTTTTGTAGATTCAGATTTCAGCTGCCAAGTCTCTCGAGCTTAGGGTGACCAGATGTCCCGTTTTTAAAGGGACAGTCCCGTTTTTGGGGACTGTTTCTTATATAGGCCTCTATTACCCCCCACTCTCTGTCCCGTTTTTTCACAGTTGCTATCTGGGCACCCTATTCAAGCTGACACCGTTACAAGCACAAGAGAGATAAAGCAGGGGAAACTGAGTCTTAGGGACATTCAGCCCTAATGTAGGCAGGAGCAATAGCCCTTGCTTCACATGGCAACAGTCACATATGGTTAGTCACTGAATTTCTTGGGCTAAATTGACTTCTGTTGTAAGTCAATGGAATTCCCTCTGACACGAGTGGTGAATTTGTCCCTTGGTTTTACAATAACTTGCTGACTATGCTGAAGAGTTCCGAAGTGAGATTAGTCCGTTTGCCCAGATTAGTGCACTGCTCTCTTCTGGACGTGTTCACTGTTTTCGAAGACTTGCCTCACTCTTGGTAATTTTTTTTTCAGAACTAAGCCGAAAGCTTCCGCAGTGACATGGAAACTCTGACATTCTGCAAGTTGCTTAATTGAAAAGTCATCACTTTCTTGTGGGGTCTGAGTGATAGTCATGAGTGAGACTGACAATCCTGCCTTATCTTTAGATAACTAACGGGTTGATGTCATTGGGAGGCCAGTGTAATAGCCTTTGAAATCAGCTTTCAGGAGCTACAACTCTCAACATTACTGAAGTTGCCTTGCTGCTTTTGCAGCACAAAACTGCCCTAAAGCCACTGGCCTCAGTCACTGGCAGATTCCCAGTCTTACACCATCCACCTTCTAGTTCCTGCACGGGGACGGTAGAGTGGGGAAAAGGCTCTGTTGTAATAACTGGGCCTACAATTTTACTCTAATTGTGAGCTCAATGGTAAAAAGGGTGTGACCATTCATAAGATGGCACAATCACCTAATAATAATAGAAGTACTTGTGGCACCTTAGAGACTAACAAATTTATTAGAGCATAAGCTTTCGTGGACTACAGCCCACTTCTTCGGATGCATACAGAGTGGAATAAATATTGAGGAGATATATATACACACATACAGAGAGCATAAACAGGTGGGAGTTGTCTTACCAACTCTGAGAGGCCAATTAAGTAAGAGAAAAAAAAAACTTTTGAAGTGATAATCAAGATAGCCCAGTACAGACAGTTTGATAAGAAGATAAGTACTCCTGTTCTTTTTGCGGATACAGACTAACACGGCTGCTACTCTGAAACCTAATAATAATAAACGTTGATGGGGAAAGGTATGCAAAAGAGATAGAAAAATTGAATAAATCCAAACAAAAAAGCCTACTGATATGGTTCAAAGGCTATGTTAAAATCATGCTTGGTAAAAACAGAAGATGTGGAACCAGAAATTAATGAACCGAAGTTGGTGTGTTGGAAACTAGGCCTAATTGGTAGACAAAATAATGAGGGGATGGACTTTCAACCCATCACTCCCTTGTTGGTTCCTTAAAGAAAGAGACTTTGGAGGGGAAATACAGAAGAACAGATGGAAACGACTGACCCAAGCTTCACCATCATGGTTGCCACCCCCATCCTTTCCTGGGATCCCAGGCCTTCTTCCCCTGGATCCTGAGAGATGTTCTGACCACACGGGGCCAGAGAGATGGAGCCAGATGAGGTCGCCAACCTATCAGGTCCAGCTGAATCCCAACCACTACCTGGATGAAACCGGATCAGACTTTAACAACAGCAACAATGACGGCTCTCAACTAAATCCTCTTTTCAACAATAGGATCCTTATTACCATTTTTGATACCACCTAAGAGACTGTCAAACAAGGGGGAGTTTTCCTTCTAAATCTCTCCAGCCAAAGGGAAGTTGTTACAATGAAAGCCTTATTTAATATTTTACATTTCAAATGCTTTCGCTGTTTTTCCTTTTCTGTACCTTGAATAAAAGGTTAACCAGATTTGTAATGCTGTGTTTGCCATGGTGCTAAGCAGGCTGGGCTCTCTGTCTACCAAACCCTGAACCTTGCTTAACACAGTAACATTGAAAAGTGACTGGGTTATGTTAACACCTTTGGTCCAAGTATTCCACCTAATACCACACAGTTCCCATCACCCTCCAAAAGCCATGTCACTGGGTGGCTGGCCCCAGTAAATGAAGTAGGCCCAGCCATCCCGTACCAGGACAGGTACTCCCAGTTTCGCCAGTTCAGAGAATGGGACAGCACAATCAAAGCTACAAGGTCACTCTATTATTGGTGGGATCAAATTATTCCATATTTGCACGTTTTTGGACAAACACATGGATCCCAAAAGGTTCGGCATGACTGATTCTTCATCTGACAGTTCATTACAGAAGGTTATTCATCATTCACTGTACTCCTGCTCATAAACGTCAACCATCCCATTGGTGAGCAAAAACAGTCCCTGATGACTTACGGAGACTGGGTTTGTTCTGTGTTTTACAGCATTTGGCATCGTGAGGTCCCAGTCCATAGCTACGGCTCCTAAGCACCAGGGTAATGCAAATAAATAGTAGTGATAGTCATAGGTGACTAATCGCA